>NC_057849.1:212982055-213094986 GCF_015237465.2 Chelonia mydas | reverse complement strand
ATAGCTCTGACCCATATGACGAGTCCCTTAAGGACTACTCCGATGAGTAAGGAATTCAGAATTAGGCCCTTACACTGACATGCTGTTTATCAATAGTGCTCTGTAAAAAGTATTCCTCATTTCCTTACTCAGCTTTTTTCCTTTTCTATGTTTCTTGTTAAAGACAGATTTTAAAAAGCATTTCAATATCTCAGCCATTGTAGCATCATCGATTTGCATGGAAGCTATTTAATAATCATCATATTGCATATTAACAGCTGGGATCTATCCCTGCAGGAAGCGGGCGGATCAGACTGGTGAATGGGGCAGGTCGCTGTGCTGGGAGAGTGGAGATTTATTACAATGGCAGCTGGGGGACAGTCTGTGATGATTCCTGGGATCTGTCAGACTCCAATGTCGTTTGCAAACAACTGGGATGTGGACGCGCCATCAATGCAACTGTCTCTGCTCATTACGGGGAAGGATCCGGGCAGATCTGGCTGGATGATGTGAACTGCTCTGGAAATGAATCCGATCTTTGGGACTGTCCTTCCAGGGGCTGGGGCCAGCACAACTGCAGACACAAAGAGGACGCAGGAGTTCTCTGCTCAGGTCTGGTCCGGGAATGCTCACGTGAGCCTGGTTACCAGGGGATTTAATGGAGGGAGCAGACATTTGAGGAGAGAGCTGAGAAGGATAGAGCCTCTCCCTCACTGTCTTTTCTATAGGGTGCCCATACAGAGCGTTTTGGCCAGGACACTCTTTTTTAAGCCTGCCCTGGCCGTCCCGACTGTTTTGGCAAAACTGGGCATTTCTCTTGTTTCCTCTTGCCAACGGATCACGAGTTGGGAAGAGCAAATTGGAAACATGCACAGTTTTGCCAAAAAAGTGGGATGCACCCCCTAGTGGAGTGCGGAGGAACTTGTGGGGGGAGGAGGGGCAGTGGCAACGCTAGCCCAACGCGGGAGGACAGCAGGGGTCTCGGGCCGCTGTGCGCGCGGGATGGAAGAATGGGGCCTCACGCTGACCCCACACGCGTGGGTGGCAGGGGGGCTCAGGCTGGCCCACGTGCTGAGGGGATAGGGGAACCTCAGGCTGTCCCTGTGTAGGTGGGAGGTAGGGTGCGTTCAGGCTGGCCCCACGTGCAGGGGGGGAGAGGAAGGGAGTGTTTGGGGTTGGGCCCCCATGGGGGTTCCGTTTTCCCTTTTGAGAAAATATGGTCACTCTACTCTTCTACCTACCTACTGGGGTCATGATTAGAAAGTCACCATTTCCCATCGGTTCCCACTCAGGAGTATTGGAGATATCGCAGCATTTCTCTAGTGTTGGCAGGGCAGTCACTGCTGTATTGCAGGTGTCTCTGTGTGTGTAACTGCTGGGAACTGGTGACTTTTCAGAGGTGACCATTGTATTTCTAATAGGCCCATGGTGTCCAGGAGAGTCTCTCATTCTTAGAGTGATTCTCTCTGCACTTGCTCCTGCAGAATGATGTGGCTATACTTTTTGGGATGAGCAATCGCTGGGATTCACTCTTCACCCCAGTTCATTTCAGAATCAGACGATTTAAATTCCCTTTTTGTGCACTTCCTTCTAGAATTCACGGATTTGAGGCTGGTGAGCAACAGTGATTGTGCTGGGCGGCTGGAGGTTTTCTACAATGGGACATGGGGCAGTGTTTGCTCCAATCAGATGTCTGGAGTCACCCCAGCAATTGTCTGCAAACAGCTGAACTGTGGGGATAGAGGGCAGGTTGCAAGAGACTTTGCATATGGAGCAGGTTCTGGTCCCACATGGCTGGACCATGTTGCATGCAGTGAGCAGCACAGGTCCCTTTGGCAGTGCCCATCAGGCATATGGAAACAGCAGTCCTGTGATAACCGAGCAGAAGAGACCCATATTTCTTGCAGTGGTAATTCTGAAACTGTCTGTGCACACACCCACTCCATCTTTTACTCATTGAAAGGGTGTGATAGAAATTTTGAATGTATTTACTTTTCAGTAGAGACAGTTTTCCATTCACAGTAGTGACAGACATATTTTCATTGTCAATTCTCAATACAGCACCTGGAAAACAAAATGGGAGTTATTCATACAAGCTGTGTGTTACACGGTGCAATCACCTAGTGAGAGCCTACAAATGCCCGTAGGCACGGGAACTTGGGGTGCAAGGGGTTAATCAGTTTGCGTGGGGTCCCGGCTGCCGGCTCCGCGCTCCAATGCTGGTCCCAGACACGGGGTCCCGCTGCTACCCCCGCAAGATGTGGTCCCAGCCTGAGTCACCTTACCCCGATCCACAGCCCAGTCCTGGCCTCAACTCGGGGGAGAGGGAGCACAGACAGGGTAAGAAGGGGCAAGGTAAAAAGTTTGGGGACCAGACTTTCAGCACCCCAACTGTAAAAATTGTTCCAGCACCACTGCAAATGCCTCCCATTAGCGAGCATCATTTGGGAATCTCTGTGGCTGTACTTTTGGGATGAACAATCAGAGATGGGCCCAATGTCAGTGAACAGGACGTGAGTGGTCATGCTGAGTGGTTGGAGCAGGAGTCATATCCAGTGGTTAGAGCAGGAGCTGGTAGCCAGAAATTGGAGCCAAGGGTCAGAGCCAGAGGCCAGAGCCGAAGGCAGAAATCGGAGCTCAGGGTCAGGACCAGGTTACCTGGAGCAAGGCAAGGGGTAAGTCTGGGGTCAAGGCAACAGCAAGACTGTGAACAAGACAGGAAGATGAGGTATCTTAGCTGTGGGAAATGCTCTGAGCAGTTGCTGAATGCTGGTGTGGCTGCTGGACTCAAGAGCTGGACTGCTGACCAATCAGGCAGTATGACCAGTCAGGCAGCCTGATACAGTCCAGCTGCGCTCGTTAAGTTGCCTGGAGACTAGCTCTGCTGCAGCCCCTGCTTCCTGACACCCAGGCTGTGAAATCTGGGTCAGGATCAAAATTCCCAAAAAGTGGGTCTGTGCGTGTAGGTGAGAGTCTGTTTCAGATCTAAAGTCTCATTTAGTCCTTGTAACCGGGGCGCAGACTCACTAGCGGCGCCTGCTGCTGGTCGTCCTTGGGATTTAGCGTTCCAGCCGCCGGAGCGGCCCTCTTCAGGCTGGTGTCTCGCCTTGCTGCTGGCTCCCGTGTCCCTCCCAGGACCCTGGTGCCCCTTTCACTGGGTGCTGCCCCCTGGCGGTACCCCACAGTTCTGGGTCTCCCCCTCCCAGGGGAACCCCCCCACCCACTATCCCTACCTCACCTCAGTCAGAGGCTCCTGCTAGTCACCAGCTAGTCCCTGCACCCTGGGGCAGACTGCAGTATGAGCCACTCATCACCGGCAAGGTTGGGTTTGGACCTGCTGCCTCTGCCCACCCGTGGCTGCCCCTGCAACCCCCATACTTAATAGACCTTACCAGGCCTGCAGCTTTCCTAGGCTGGAGCTCCTCGGCTCCCTTGGCCTTTCCCCAGTCCTGCTCCAAACTGGATCCTCTATTCAGGTCTCTACAGCCAGGTCTCTCCATCAGAGCTAGAGAGTGTGGTCTCTCTTGGTGTCTGGCTCACAGCCTTTATAGAGCCAGCTGGGCCCTGATTGGGGCGTGGCCCCCAGCTGCCGCCACTTCCCCCAGTCAGCTGAGGTTTTACTTCCTTCCCCAGCCCCAGCCCTCTGCAGGGCTTTTCCAACCCCTTCAGGGCTCGAGCGGGTGCCCACTTCCCATTACCCAATAGGTACAGTCCTCAATTCTAATACCACCATTTCTTGTCTCTGGATCCTCACAATAATGTGGGTGTGTTTCAGCTGACAGATCTGTTTACCTTCAAACAGGGTCAAGAGCAGCTGTACACAAGGGGGATGGAACAGACTCAGATACCCTCAAACGCGCACACACCAGCAGCGAGCTGAATAAAGATTTCAACATCCAGAGAATCCACTGAGGAACGAATCCATTAGCTATGAAACAAAATAGATTTTAGATTTAAGTTTATAAAATTGCTGAAATTTAGGGGTTTAATACACAGATAAGCCCTACTCTCTCCTACATCATACACTCTTCTCAGTCCGTTCACTTAATCATTTTCTCTGCATAGGAGAAAAAGAGAAACCACCTCAGACCCTGTTTGCCGAATGCCCGAACTCGACAAGCTGCACAGGTATTTCTGCTTCTCACTGTCTCACTCTTGGTCCCGAAGGACTTTCCCAGCTGTCCCAGTAACATGTGAGGTTTCTGCATTTCCAGATCAGGAGAAGTTACGTGTCATGGGAGGAAAGGACAGATGCTCGGGGAGAGTGGAGGTTTGGTACCGTGGCTCCTGGGGAACAGTTTGTGATGACTCCTGGGACATGGCGGATGCTAATGTTGTGTGTCAACAACTGGGCTGCGGATCGGCTCTATCTGCCCTGTGCGACGCTGCATTCGGCGAGGGTACTGGTCCCATCTGGGTGGAGAAGGTGAACTGCAGAGGGACAGAGTCGTCTCTCTGGGATTGTTGTTCCAAGCCCTGGGGTGAAAGTAACTGTGACCATAAGGAAGATGCTGCTGTGAATTGCTCAGGTGAGTGATAGGAGATGTTTCTGCTACATGCTGTAATTTTCTGGAAGGAGAATGGGTCCAATTACCCGCCCGCCCTTGGTCACAGGCCAGGCCCTCCCATCTCCTGTGTGCAGAAGCATCATGGATACTGTGGGGTGGAAGCTTTGTGGGACCAGATTGGCTCAGACATCAGCCCACATAACCCCTGCATCCATCACAGACCCCAGTGCGCTGGTTTGTTACTAGTCAGCATAGGGGGACGTGGGCCCTAAATCACTAACATACAGACCCTGTGCTGCTCTGAGGGAGTTTGTAGAAGTGATGTCTGGAGATCTGAGGGGGACGCTACCCAGTGACAAACACATCAGCTCCCCCTCGCTCCAGACTCCAACTCTCCTCCCTTTCCCTTTGCAGGTGTGACAGAGACGACAGCATCACTGAGTAGAACAGGTAAAACATCCCCCGCTCCCATCAAGAGTTAAAATTTACCTGGTGCTGGGTCATAGAGGATGAGCTGCAAGCTGTAGCCTAAGGACAGGAGCTCCTTGCCATGAGTAAGCAGGGGAATGGTCCCGCTGTTGTGGGGAACTTTCCTGGCTTATAAACTACCCCAGTGAAATGGGCTAGCGAAGGGATCTGAGTCCTCGTTCCCCCTTCCTTTACCCAGAGGCCTGCCTGACGTCAAGGGCTCCCCTTCCACGCTTCTGTCTGGCAGAGTCCTCGTAACCCCGACAAGGCTGGGCCCAGGATTCCTGGGGCGTTGACCCCCAACCCTGCTGTGGTCACTTAGGGCAGGGGCTAAGGTGTCCCCACTCCCAGGTGCTCTCTCTGCACTGGATGCTTCCCTGACCCACTGATCGTTACATGCAGTTCAAAGGAAATACAGTGTATTAAACAGCAACCGATTAAAAAAAATAAGGAAAAAGTGGGAAAGGTTAAAGGAAAACACGTCACCCTGCTCTGTGGCACGGGGACGTCACAACCAGCGTCTCTGGACTGTAAGGGAAGTTTAGTCTGTTCCTCACACGTCCCAGGCCTCCTGCCCAGGCCCTGGCTGTGCTGCAGGGATACTGCGGGTCGGACACTTGCTCTGGGGGTGGTCACACGCCTTCAGGCTGAACGTGGCAGGACCCTTCTTCCCAGCATCACCCCCACCCAGTCGGGGTTACGATCCCCCTCCAAGTCTGGCCTGCCAGGCCTCTTGGCTGGGGGCGTCTCCCTGCTCTGGGCCCGCTGCCCAGGGTCCCCCTCGCTCTCCTCAGCTCCTCACCGCGCCTGGCTTCAGACTGCTCCAGCCCCAGCTCCAGCCCCAGCCCCAGCCCCAGCTCCTGCTCCTGCTCCTGCTCCACTCTGCCTCAGCGCTGCTCTGCCTCCAGCTCCTTGGGCTGCTTTTTCCGGCCCCTCCGGATCTGGTTGCTGCAGCTCTGCTCCCAGCACAGGTCTCCTGTGACTCTGCTCCCAGCACTGACCTGCTCCCCCGGGCTGCTTCTCTGGTTCTCTCTGGATCTGGCGCGGCTCTGCTCCGCAGCTCAGCTCACGCCCCTGCTCTCTCCGTAGCTGGGCCCCACTCTGTCTGACCCAGGCAATCCAGCTCACAGGGAGGACAGGACCCACCTTGTCCTCCTGACTCCCTGATTAGCCTCCCCGCCCTGTCAATCAGGCTGACTTGGGGCATTGGCCTCTCCGCATTGTTCCTGGGGACTGTCAGTCTCAGGGTCCTGCTTTCCTATCAACTCTTCCCCTTCCTTCTGCTCCTGGGAGCTAGCCAACCAAAACTCCCCCACCGAGTTTTAGTAAGGGGCCAACAGTCCCCTTACACATGGCCTGTGAAATCTAGGGGCGAATGACACCTGGGTGGGAGCTGCAGGCCATGCTGAGCCAGAGGATTCCTGTCTGCTGGCTCCAGCTGACAGGGCAGGGCCCATGATTTAAACAGCAGCCTGTGAGCTGCCCCCATGGCACACAGACTGTGTCCCAGCCCGTTACCCTGCTGTCCTGGGCCGTGCAATGAGTGACTGGGGAGCTCCCTGGGCCCCCCAGACTCTCACAGGATAATCCCTCCCTCTTCCATGTTCATTTCCATCCAGCTCCCCCGCGCCGCCCTCCGACCAACAGTGGAAGAGTCACAGTGCCCGTGGTCATCTGCATTATCCTGGGAGCCCTGCTCTGCCTGGTCTTAATCATTCTGGGGGCGCAGGTGCGAAGTGCCAGGGCAGAGCGCA
Source organism: Chelonia mydas (assembly GCF_015237465.2). Classification (NCBI taxonomy): domain Eukaryota; kingdom Metazoa; phylum Chordata; order Testudines; family Cheloniidae; genus Chelonia; species Chelonia mydas. The sequence goes on along the minus strand of NC_057849.1, from coordinate 213,088,277 downwards.
GAGGTGGGTCCTGCTTGGTGTCACTGTGTGAAATGCCTCTGAAATAGCAGGTGGAGCTGTGCCTAAGGGGGGTGGGGCGTTGGCAGTGTAGTGGAAGGTTAAATTGTATTATACTGTTCAGCCACAAAGTGGTGTTGCATGTAACAACTTATATTCGCTAACCTCAGCCATGCCTGGCAGAGCATAAAGGGATCTTATTGTGAACACATAGAATCATAGAATATCAGGTTTGGAAGGGACCTCAGGAGGTCATCTAGTCCAACCCCCTGCTCAAAGCAGGACCAATCCCCAATTTTTGCCCCAGATCCCTAAATGGCCCTGTCAAGGATTGAACTCACAACCCTGGGTTTAGCAGGCCAAAGCTCAAAGCACTGAGCTATCCCTCCCCGCGACATCTGTTGAGTATCTCTCCAGAAAGGAAGCTCTGTAGCCAGTCCATGACTAGTACAGAAGCCTGACCTGCTTATAGCAGCCTTGCCACCTGCCATGTCCAAGGTGTATGTGACATGGTGCCCGAAGTTAAGCAGTGCCAGAGGAGAAGAAAAACAGAAGGAAGAGAGCAACAGAAGTTGCAGACAGAAGGAGGAGCAATGAAGGATGCAGACAGGGAAAAAAAAGCAACACAGGTTGCAGGATTTCATCAACATCCCCCTCTTCGTTGACCAGAGAACTTCAGCTTTGACAAACCTTCACAACTGACAGACTAGAAGCAGCATTTTGCAAGATTTCAAATTGCTACAAAACTCCATAAGGAAACTGAAGCTATACAGGTATGGTGATTACTTTGTGCTGTTTGGAAGCAAGCAGAGCATTTCTTTCAATCCTTTGATTTTCCTGAAGACAGGCACAAAGATGACTGTGAAAGGGTTCTGGCTTTGTTTGATGCGTACTTTATACACTGGAACCTCAAAGTTACAGAACTGACCAGTGAACCACACACCTCATTTGGAACTGGAAGTACGCAACCAGGCAGCACCAGACACCAAAAAAAGAAAGAAAGAAAAAAAAAAGGAAATACAGTACAGTAGTGTCTTAAATGTAAACGACTAAAAAAATTAAAGGGAAAGGTTGAAAAAAGATTTGACAAGGTAAAGAAACTGTTTCTGTGTTTGTTTCATTTCAATTAAGATGGTTAAAAGCCGCATTTTTCTTCTGCATAGTAAAGTTTCAAAGGTGTATTAAGTCAATGTGCAGTTGTAAACTTTTGAAAGAACAACCATAACATTTTGTTCCGAGTTATGAATGTTTCAGAGTTACGAACAACCTCCATTCCAAGGTGTTTGTAATTCTGAGGTTCTACTGTACCCTCAGAGAAATGTGGTTTATGAAAGGGCATGTTTTCACCAGAGAATTTAAGGACTAGGGGAAAATGTTGAATAGTTTATAAGAGCTCTGCATGCCTTGGCTGAAAACTGTGATTCAGGAACAGCAAACATGAAAACATCAGAGAGAGGCTGGTTATTGGGTTAACAGATAAAAATCCTTCACAAGAGCTACAATTCAAAACAGACTTCACCCTACACACTGCTATTCAAATGGCAAAGCAATCTGAGCTCATGAGACAGCAAAACCCAGAGCAACTTGCCAAACTTGAAAAACAAGAAACTAGCTTAGAAGCTGTTAACAAACGCGGCCTGAATGAAACAAGTTAATACCATGAAATTGGTGAGGTAAAGAGGGAGAACTCCCTGGCTAAGAGGAACAAATTCCACTCAAACATTCAGGATATATTAAATGCACGAAACATGGACTTTTTGCAGTTGTTTGCCACATGAATGCAGTCAGGGAATTGATTCACATTCCAGACAGACAATCAAGAGCTATTGTTTCTTGGATCTATCCTGTGTGAAGATACAGAGCCTGCCTGGAGAGTGAAACTGATCATTCAGAGAAACACTATTGACTTTAAAATGGACTTAGGAGCAGATGTAACAGTCATCTCAGAAGGGCCTTACAATCACCTTCAACCCCTCCCAGAGATGAAGTTACCTGCCACAGCTCTGACTAACACTGGAGGCATTCTGAATTGCATGGGACAGTTCACCACAGAAATCTCTTTCAAAGAGAAAATCTTCTCATTCAGAGTGCATGTGATCAAAGGATCAAAGACCAACAGCGTTCTCCACCTCAGTGTGGCAGCCATGATGGGCCTCATGAGAAAAGCGGAAGAACTTGAAAGAGGGATAGTTGAAAGGAGACCCAGTACAAATAAACTCAAGATAAAATGCTGGAGCATACAGTGTACCTCAGAAAGAACAATCAACAGAGCAAACTCTACAGATGGCAGATGCAGAACAAGAGGAAGAAAACTCAGAGATTCCAAACAGGCCTCAGGCAGTCATTGCTACTGTTGGAAAGCCAGATGACCAAGTTGTTACGTGTTTGGGTTGGGTAATTAGAAAACTAGTACCACTGAGAAATGTTAGGGCTTTTTCCCTCACCCTTCTCTTGGTTCTTATCACGCAAACAGAAAGCAGAAGACCATAGTCCGAGTGCAGGCAATGCAATGTTTAGTGGGGTTAATCAGGCAAGCATATCCATAGCTCTGTATGCCACAGAGTTTTCCCTGTCCTTTTTCCTAGCTTCTTTTTCTTAGCAGGTTTAATTATATCCCTTGGTCCCACCCCTTACAATTTATGGTTATGTTCCGTTTTGGAGGATTGTAGTATGGGGACTTTGGTACCACCTCTTTTGTACCCTACGGGTGGGGTAAGGAGTAAGGTTATGTTTTAGCCAGGGTCACCTTTTCTCTGGCTTTTTAGTGTTTCTTATGTTTGCCCCCCACCCCCCTTGCCCCTCCCATCTGGTTGCTTGACCTTGCCTTGAGATAAGGGTCGAGGCAGTCTTCAAGTGTACACTTCTATATTAAACTCCCACCATACCCAGCAACACTTTAACTCTTTTTCTTATTTCTTTTCACTGTGCTATAAACCCCATCTGGAAGCAACACACAGTGTTTTCATTCTTTGTTCATACATATTCGTAAGGAGGATATAAAAGTATCAAAAGTCAAACCCAAAATTTTATCCTAGGCTAAGAGACAAACCTATATACTAACAGGAGACACTTAATAGACTGATCTGTGCTAAACTGTAAAGATACCATGATAACGTAAATGTTGTAAATGGCAGGAATGTAGAACTCAAAGGGGGAGACGTAATGGAAGGCTAAACTGTATTATACTATTCAGCCACTAGGTGACACTGTGTGTAATATACCTTGTTTAAACTAACTTCAGCCATAACTGTTGGAGTATTAAGGTATCTTATGGTGAACACATCTGGTGTGTACCTCTCTTGCACGGAAGCTCTGTAGCCAGTGCATGTCTGGTACAGAAGTCTGGCCTGCTAGTAGCAGCCCTGTAACCTGCACAAGGTTTGCATGTCAGGGAGAGCTTTGTGTGGGATCCAGGGACCATCTTAAGTCCTATCATATCTAATATTTTCAGCTATGATCTGGCCATGGAAATGAACAGCACAGCAGTGACACTTGCAGATGACACTACATTGGGAGGAGTTGAGACTAGTGGGGACGACAGAGAAATAATACAAAGGGGAAATGCAGTGGTCCCTTGCTCTCAAGTGGAGAGGGAGGCTGCATCCTCTCACTGTGTCAGGCAGCAGCACTCAGGCTCGGGTCCCATTTGCTGGGCTGATCTGTAAGAAGTCTAGAGTTCGCAGCCTCCTGTCAGAGCTGCCGCCAATCAAGAGTCTAGAGCCCTGGCGTTCTAGGCGGGGTGGAGTATAAGCAGTCTTTAGTCCACAGCATCCTGGCTGGGACACAGTTCATGGTTGATAAGGGAAACTGTGGCCCTCTGGGCAGGGCAGAGTGGGAAGCAGGCTTTGCCTAAGCCTCTTGGCTAAGGCAGCCAGCAAAGACACAGTCTGGGGCACTGGCTCTTTGGGTGGGGAAAAGCAGGGAGCACCAAACAATCTAGGGATTCAGGCCCTCAGGCAGGGCAGAGCACCAAACAGACAGTTTTGATGACCTGGCTCTGGCCGACAGCAGACCTCTTGGCCTAACGTGGGGAGGCTGCCACCCCAGGGATGGGATTGGCAGCAGGGGATGAGGGGACCTTGGCGCACCCTACTCCACTGCGTCCCAGCCTGGGGTCCTAACAGTGGTGGACTGTTCCGCCACTGGGTCATCAGGGATCCAGCTAAAACATGTTGACTCGGGTTTTGACAGTGTAACGGGACCAAAGTCCAGTTTCCTTGGGCTACTTCCTACCAGTGTCTGGGTGAGGGGTTCCATAGTGCCAGGGTCCTTGGTCTCATCGGGGTACTTGGCCGATGGCAGTGCCGGCAATTTCTCTCCAGGGTTGGTCTCCTTTGGGGACAGGATGCTGCCCGGTGCAGGTCCAGCTCCAGAATTCTGCAGCAGGCTGGAGACTTCTGTCTCCTTCCCTAGCTCCCACTCCAATGAGATGCAAGACCCTCCCTTTATACTTCCTGTCCTGCCCTGGTAATTCCGGCGACGGGGGCAGGGCAGGTTTGGCTCCGCCCACCAGAGGGAGTGTAGTGGTCCCTCACTCTAAAGTGGGGAGGGAGGCCACTCCGCCTCACTGGAGAAAATAATACAAAGAGACTTCAAGTATTCTTAGAAAAATAACATGTTGAGATTCCATTTAGAAAAGTACAAGAAAATCCATGTGAGGGAAAGATCCGGAATAGAGAGATACAGCAGGAGGGAGGGTACGAGGAAGGAGAAATGCTGCAAAAGAGCTTGGGTGATAATGGCCAAAGAGATCAGACAGTTCGACTAGGCATTTAGGGCATATCTACACTGCAATGAGAGGTGTGATTGCGGCACATGTAGAAATACCCAAGCCAGCTTTTACCTAGCTCGGTGAAAGCTCGCTGGCATAACGACAGCAGTGTAATTGCGTCAGCATGGCTGTGACGTGGGCTAGCCACTGGAGTGTGCACCCAGGCTCCTAGGCGAGGCTGTACACGGCAGGTTAGCCTGTGCTGCTGTGTGTGCTGACACAGCTATGTGGCTAGCTCGATCAAAGCCAGCTCAGATGTGTTTATGCGTGCTGCAATCACTCCTCCAGATTGCAGTGTAGATTTACCCTTATACAAGAAAATAAAAACAGCCATAGTGGGTCAGACCAAAAGTCCATCTAGCCCAGTATCCTGTCTTCCAACAGTTGCCAATGCCAGGCACTTCAGAGGGAATGAACAGAACAGGTAATCATCAAGTGATCCATCCACTGTCGCCCATTCCCAGCTTCTGGCAAACAGAGGCTAAGGACACCATCCCTGCCCGTCCTGGCTAATAGCCATTGCTGGACCTATCCTCCATGAATTTATCTAGTTCTTTTTTGAACCCTGTTATACTCTTGTCCTTCACAACATCCTCTGGGAAAGAATTCCACAGGCATTGACTGTGTGTTGTGTGAAGAAATACTTCCTTTTGTTTGTTTTAACCCTGCTGCCTATTAATTTCATTTGGTGACCCCGAGTTCTTGTGTTATGAGAAGGAGTAAATGACACTTCCTTATTTACTTTCTCCACACCAGTCATGATTTTATAGTTTCATATCGCCCCTTAATCATCTCTTTTCCAAGCTGAAAAGTCCCAGTTTTATTAATCTCTCCTCATATGGCAGCTGTTCCATACCCCTAACCATTTTTGTTGCCCTTTTCTGAACCTTTTTAAATTTCAATATATCTTTTTTGAGATGGGGTGACCACATCTACACGCAGTACTCAAGATGTAGGTGTACCATGGATTTAGATCCAGGCAACATGATATTTTCTGTCTTATTATTTATCCCTTTCCAAATGATTAACAAAATTCTGTTAGCTTTTTTCACTGCCACTGCACATTGAGTGGATGTTTTCAGAGAACTATCCACAATGACTCCAAGATCTTTCTTGAGTGGTAACAGCCAATTTAGACCCCATCATTTTATATCTATAGTTGGGATTATGTTTTCCGACGTGCATTACTTTGCGTTTATCAACATTGAATTTCTTCTGCCACTGTGTTGCCCAGTCATGCAGTTTTGTGAGACCCCAGTGTATTTTTTGCAGTCTGCTTGGGACTTAACTATCTTGAGTAGTTTTGTATCATCGGCAAATTTTGCCACCTCCCTGTTTACCCCTTTTTCCAGAGCATTTATGAATATGTTGATCAGCACTGGTCCCAGTACAGACCCCTGGGAGTCACGACTATTTACCTCTCTCTGTTCTGAAAACTGACCCTTTATTTCTTCCCCTTTTTTCCCTATCTTTTACTCAGTCATTGACCCATGAGAGGACCTTCCCCCTTATCCCATGACAGATTACTTTTCTTAAGAGCCTTTGGTGAGGGACCTTGTCAAAGGCTTTCTGAAAATCTAAGTACACTATATCCACTGGATCCCCCTCGTCCACATGCTTGTTGACCCCCTCAGAGAATCCTAGAGGACTGGTGAGGCAAGATTTCCCTTGACAACAACCATGTTGACTCTTCCCCAACAAATCATGTTCATCTATGTGACTGCTCATTCTGTTTTTTACTGTAGTTTAAACGAATTTGCCTGGTTCTGTAGTTTGGGTTACTGGCCTGTAATTGCTGGGATTGCTTCTTGAGCCTTTTTAAAAAATTTGCATCACATTAGCTATCCTCCAGTCTTCTGGTACAGAAACTGATTTAAATGATAGGTTACAGACTACAGTTAGTAGTTCTGCAATTTCACATTTGAGTTCCTTCAGAGCTCTTGGGTGAATACCATCTGGTTCTGGTGACTTATTACTGTTTAAAGAAAAGGAGTACTTGTGGCACCTTAGAGACTAACCAATTTATTTGAGCATAAGCTTTCGTGAGCTACAGCTCACTTCATCAGATGCATACTGTGGAAAGTGTAGAAGATCTTTTTATACACACAAAGCATGAAAAAATACCTCCTCCCACCCCACTCTCCTGCTGGTAATAGCTTATCTAAAGTGACCACTCTCCTTACAATGTGTATGATAATCAAGGTGGGCCATTTCCAGCACAAATCCAGGGTTTAACAAGAATGTCCGGGGGGGTCGGGGGGGGGTAGGAAAAAACAAGGGGAAATCGGTTACCTTGCATAATGACTTAGCCACTCCCAGTCTCTATTCAAGCCTAAGTTAATTGTATCCAATTTGCAAATGAATTCCAATTCAACAGTTTCTCGCTGGAGTCTGGATTTGAAGTTTTTTTGTTGTAATATAGCAACTTTCATGTCTGTAATCGCGTGACCAGAGAGATTGAAGTGTTCTCCGACTGGTTTATGAATGTTATAATTCTTGACATCTGATTTGTATCCATTTATTCTTTTACGTAGAGACTGTCCAGTTTGACCAATGTACATGGCAGAGGGGCATTGCTGACACATGATGGCATATATCACATTGGTGGATGTGCAGGTGAACGAGCCTCTGATAGTGTGGCTGATGTTATTAGGCCCTGTGATGGTGTCCCCTGAATAGATATGTGGGCACAGTTGGCAACGGGCTTTGTTGCAAGGATAGGTTCCTGGGTTAGTGGTTCTGTTGTGTGGTATGAGGTTGCTGGTGAGTATTTGCTTCAGGTTGGGGGGCTGTCTGTAGGCAAGGACTGGCCTGTCTCCCAAGATTTGTGAGAGTGTTGGGTCATCCTTCAGGATAGGTTGTAGATCCTTAATAATGCATTGGAGGGGTTTTAGTTGGGGGCTGAAGGTGATGGCTAGTGGTGTTCTGTTATTTTCTTTGTTAGGCCTGTCCTGTAGTAGGTGACTTCTGGGAACTCTTCTGGCTCTATCAATGTGTTTCTTCACTTCCGCAGGTGGGTATTGTAGTTGTAAGAATGCTTGATAGAGCTCTTGTAGGTGTTTGTCTCTGTCTGAGGGGTTGGAGCAAATGCGGTTGTATCGCAGAGCTTGGCTGTAGACGATGGATCGTGTGGTGTGGTCAGGGTGAAAGCTGGAGGCATGTAGGTAGGAATAGCGGTCAGTAGGTTTCCGGTATAGGGTGGTGTTTATGTGACCATTGTTTATTAGCACTGTAGTGTCCAGGAAGTGGATCTCTTGTGTGGACTGGATCGGGCTGAGGTTGATGGTGGGATGGAAATTGTTGAAATCATGGTGGAATTCCTCTAGGGCTTCTTTTCCATGGGTCCAGATGATGAAGATGTCATCAATATAGTGCAAGTAGAGTAGGGGCATTAGGGGACGAGAGCTGAGGAAGCGTTGTTCTAAATCAGCCATAAAAATGTTGGCATACTGTGGGGCCATGCGGGTACCCATAGCAGTGCCGCTGATCTGAAGGTATACATTGTCCCCAAATGTAAAATAGTTATGGGTAAGGACAAAGTCACAAAGTTCAGCCACCAGGTTAGCCGTGACATTATCGGGGATAGTGTTCTTGACGGCTTGTAGTCCATCTTTGTGTGGAATGTTGGTGTAGAGGGCTTCTACATCCATAGTGGCCAGGATGGTATTATAAGGAAGATCACCGATGGATTGTAGTTTCCTCAGGAAGTCAGTGGTGTCTCGAAGGTAGCTGGGAGTGCTGGTAGCGTAGGGCCTGAGGAGGGAGTCTACATAGCCAGACAATCCTGCTGTCAGGGTGCCAATGCCTGAGATGATGGGGCGCCCAGGATTTCCAGGTTTATGGATCTTGGGTAGTAGATAGAATATCCCAGGTCGGGGTTCCAGGGGTGTATCTGTGCGGATTTGATCTTGTGCTTTTTCAGGGAGTTTCTTGAGCAAATGCTGTAGTTTCTTTTGGTAACTCTCAGTGGGATCAGAGGGTAATCGCTTGTAGAAAGTGGTGTTGGAGAGCTGCCGAGCAGCCTCTTGTTCATATTCCGACCTATTCATGATGACAACAGCACCTCCTTTGTCAGCCTTTTTGATTATGATGTCAGAGTTGTTTCTGAGGCTGTGGATGGCATTGTGTTCCGCACGGCTGAGGTTATGGGGCAAGTGATGCTGCTTTTCCACAATTTCAGCCCGTGCACGTCGGCGGAAGCACTCTATGTAGAAGTCCAGTCTGCTGTTTCGACCTTCAGGAGGAGTCCACCTAGAATCCTTCTTTTTGTAGTGTTGGTAGGGAGGTCTCTGTGGATTAGTATGTTGTTCAGAGGTATGTTGGAAATATTCCTTGAGTCGGAGACATCAAAAATAGGATTCTAGGTCACCACAGAACTGTATCATGTTCATGGGGGTGGAGGGGCAGAAAGAGATGCCCCGAGATAGGACAGCTGCTTCTGCTGGGCTGAGAGTATAGTTGGATAGGTTAACAATATTGCTGGGTGGGTTGAGGGAACCATTGCTGTGGCCCCTTGTGGCATGTAGTAGTTTAGAAAGTTTAGTGTCCTTTTTCTTTTGTAGAGAAGCAAAGTGTGTGTTGTAAATGGCTTGTCTAGTTTTAGTAAAGTCCAGCCACGAGGAAGTTTGTGTGGAAGGTTGGTTTTTTATGAGAGTATCCATTTTTGAGAGCTCATTCTTAATCTTTCCCTGTTTGCTGTAGAGGATGTTGATCAGGTGATTCCGCAGTTTCTTTGAGAGCGTGTGGTACAAGCTGTCAGCATAGTCTGTGTGGTATGTAGATTGTAATGGATTTTATACCTTCAGTCCTTTTGATACGATGTCCATCTGTTTGCATTTGGAAAGGAAGATGATGTCTGTCTGTATCTGTACAAGTTTTCTCATGCGGTTGATAGATTTCCACTCCATGCGGCTAAATGCAGTGCATTGCTTAATGACAGGTTTCAGAGTAACAGCCGTGTTAGTCTGTATTTGCAAAAAGAAAAGGAGTACTTGTGGCACCTTAGAGACTAACCAATTTATTTGAGCATAAGCGTTCGTGAGCTACAGCTCACTTCATCGGATGCATACTGTGGAAAGTGTAGAAGATCTTTTTATACACACAAAGCATGAAAAAATACCTCCTCCCACCCCACTCTCCTGCTGGTAATAGCTTATCTAAAGTGATCACTCTCCTTACAATGTGTATGATAATCAAGTTGGGCCATTACCAGCAGGAGAGTGTGTTTGTGTATGTGTGTGGGGGGGGTGAGAAAACCTGGATTTGTGCTGGAAATGGTCCAACTTGATTATCATACACACATTGTAAGGAGAGTGATCACTTTAGATAAGCTATTACCAGCAGGAGAGTGGGGTGGGAGGAGGTATTTTTTCATGCTTTGTGTGTATAAAAAGATCTTCTACACTTTCCACAGTATGCATCCGATGAAGTGAGCTGTAGCTCATGAAAGCTTATGCTCAAATAAATTGGTTAGTCTATAAGGCGCCACAAGTACTCCTTTTCTTTTTGCAAATACAGACTAACACGGCTGTTACTCTGAAACCTGTTATTACTGTTTAGTTCATCAATTTGTTCCAGAACTTCCTCTCATGACACCTCAATCTGGGACAGTTCCTCAAATTTGTCACCTAAAAAGATAGGTAGATAGTACTTTCCATTTTTAAAGCACTGCACAAATATTAGCTAATTATTCCCCACACAATGTCTAGGCAGTACATATACAAGTACTATTTTGCCCATAGGTGTGAGCACCAGGATAGGAGAGGAATGATTTTGGGTGGTAGTAGGAGTAATAGGATACATTTATGAAGGGACCATTAAGGTTGAATATCAAGATAAACTTAATGACCGTGAAATAGCCAATAGAACAAACATGACAGGGACATGGTCCCCGTCACCTGGGATGCTGAAATCTAAACTGGAGAGAGCAGTGGGAATATGCTGTAGGAACCAGTCCTCCACTGGAGTCGGGGGCAGGGGCTGGATGATCTCATAGGGTTTCCCATCCCTAGCTTCTCTGACCCTGTGCAAACCCTGCCCTTTGTTTTCAGGCTCCAGAAGACCCTTGGACCCTTTCTCTGAGGCCGTGTACGAGGAGATCGATTATAACCTGATGAGAAAGAAGCAGGAAATGTTTGATCGCTCAGGTCTGTGTGTGTCATTCCTAACAGGGAGAAAATCTAAAGCTCTGACTTAGAGCTAAATCTCTGCAGCCTTCAAGCCTGTGAGTCCTGGATGGCTGTAGATTCTGGGTCTGTGAAGAGACCAGCCAGTTACAGGACTGAGATGAATGAGTTTCCTCCCTAGCAGACTCTGCTAGCCCCATTCTGAAGACAGTCGGGCCCATCTGTACATCCTGCAGCCGTAGGGGGTAATTAGTTATGGGTCAGGAAAGTGACTGTTCTCGTCATTTTGACTGAATGTCAATCAGGGGGGAAGATGCTGCTCTCAGTTTAGCACATTGTGGGGCACTCTGAGCATGGTCAGTGCTTCTCCCTGAGGCTACTTCTGAGATGCACATTCTCCTCTCTGCTAATGGTGGGGGTTGGTCACAGACTCTGATCATGGGAGGGGTGTGGCCTTATCTGTCAAAAAGGCGGGGGAGGGGGAGTATCTTCCACAACAAAATGGGGGAGTCATGTCCGTGGCTGAGGAGATCTGGACCAGCAGCCTCAGCCATAATTTTCTGCTGGATCAGGCCATGAAGCAGCAACATTCAGGAGGAGAAGATACACATTCCTCTCTAAAGAGATTCTTACACCCTGAGTGTGACTCAAAACAGGCTCCCCAGTTCATGAGAAGGATTTGAATGAAACCCACAGGAGGGGATGCCATGGTAAAAGGCTCACTCAGTTCCTGCCTCACTTCATGAGGTCAATATGGCTGTTCCCAGCATCTTCCCAGTCTGAATTATCCACCCCAAAGCCACGTTTACTACAAAAAAACTGATATTTAGCTTAGAAAGTCTGTGTCAGCCTCTCACCACTCAGTCGCTGTGAATTCAGCATCTTCTCTTGAAGAAGCAATATAGTGAGACCATAAATCTTGCTCCAGGACCCAGATGCATTGCCCATCAGCCAGTTTCGCTGCTCTCACTGTGATAACATCCCATTTACCCTTTCTCCAGTTTCCTATTCAGATGACTCAATGACAAAGCTGCAGTATTACACCAGGGACAGCGAGGGGGAAAATGGTCCTGGATCAGAGCAAGGTAACAAGGATGGGGGTGGACACAGAGACACACAAAAGATTTCTGTCCAGCTCTTGATGGAAATGTGAACAAATCCTGACCCTTTCTGTGTGTGGTTGACTGTGCTCTCTCCCAGGGGAGGAGCTGCAGGGAACTGGGCAGAGAAATATTCACACTGTATGAAAGAATCTGACTTCCACAGCTGACACGTGTGACTTACAACCCCTGATCTATGCCCCATGACCTTAGCCCCCTGCCTCCTCGACAGGAGCATATAGCCAAATTCACGATCCAGCCCATATAATGTAAGGACTTTAAACCATGTCTTTATAGAGTTCAGTTGAATTCACAATGATCAGCTCTGGTGTGGCAGCTACTGTCTCCCAGCAGGCTGTGATGGGATGTTAGAAGGGGTGGGATCTGAGTTACTACAGAGAATTCTTTCCTGGGTATCTGACTGGTGAATCTTGTCCATATGCTCAGGGTTCAGCTGATCGCCATATTTGGGGTCGGGAAGGAATTTTCCTCCAGGGCGGATTGGAAGAGGCCCTGGAGGTTTTTCGCCTTCCTCTGTAGCATGGGGCACTGGTCACTTGCTGGAGGATTCTGTGCTCCTTGAAGTCTTTAAACCACGATTTGAGGACTTCAGTAGCTCAGACATAGGTGAGAGGTTTATCGCAGGAGTGGGTGGGTGAGATTCTGTGGCCTGCATTGTGAAGGAGGTCGGACTAGATGATCATAATGGTCCCTTCTGACCTTAATATCAATGAATCTATGAAACAGGTCCAGGGTTAGCTCAATACCAGCATAGATCCTGATCTCATTGAAGGGCATGACAAAGTTGGTATTGGATGCTGTGGGGCAGGGCTGGGCCTTAGTTATTTTTGAGGAAATAAAGGTGGCACAATTATTGTTTCACAGAATGTCCATGACTCTCCCTTTTCCGCTGGGTCACCCTGTGACTTCCCCTGCAGACTCTATGATGAAAAGCCCAAACTCGAAAACAACAGGCCTTTAATGGGGAACTAAAACCTGCTGGGGAAATGGGTGTGTTCAGGGGAAGCTGACCGTGACGTTTGCTGTTCCAGAGGGAGCTTCCCCAGGGGGGTTTCAGATGGATTATGATAATGTGGAGGAGCCTGCCTTGAGGAACGTCCTCCAGACTCCAGACAGCCGAGGTGAGCAATGATGAATCTGCCTCCTGGAAGCCACATTACCCCTTGGCTACTGCTGCTCCACCCCCTTCATTCCCTAGTCTTCCCTTTGATCCTGAGCTCAGGACTGGGAAGAATTAACCCAAACTAGCCTGGCTGGACCCAGGGAAGGGCTGTCAGGGTTCCCTCCCCACTCTCAACTCACGGGTACAGATACGGGGACCCGCATGAAAGACCCCCGAAGCTTATTTTTACCAGCTTAGGTTAAAAGCTTTCCCAAGGCACCAATTCCATCTTGTCCTTGAACAGTATGCTGCCACCACCAAGTGATTTAGACAAAGACCAGGGAAAGGACCACTTGGAGTTCCTTTTTCCCAAAATATCCCTCCAAGCCCTTACACCCCCTTTCCTGGGGAGGCTTGAGAATAAACAAGATGAGCACAAACCAGCCTTGGATTTTTAAGACCCCAAAACCCCAATCAGACTCTTAAAAAAAACCCCAGAACTTTATTAGAAGAACAAAAAAAGATAAGAGAACAACTCTGTAAGATCAGAGTGGAAGATAATCTTACAGGCAGTCAGATTCAAAACATAGAGAATCCCTCTTAGCAAAACCTTAAGTTACAAAAAGACACAAAAACAGGAATACACATTTCCTCCAGCACAGCGAATTTCACAAGCCAAAACAAAGAAAACCCAACACATTTTCTCGCTAAATTACTTACTAACTTTACAGGAGTTGGAGGGCTTGCATCCTTGATCTGTTCCCGGCAAAGGTATCACACAGACAGACAAAAGCCTTTCCCCCCCTCCAGATTTGAAAGTATCTTGTCCCCTCAGAGGTCATTTTCGGTCGGGTGCCAGCCAGGTTACCTGAGCTTCTTAACCCTTTACAGGTAAAAGGACTTTGCCTCTGTCCGGGAGGGATTTTATAGCACTGAATACAGAAAGGTGATTACCCTTCCCTTTAAATTTATGACAAGGGAATTCCACAATTAACAGCTCCCCTCATTGTTGCCTTTAGGAGCCATGTCTTTGTTATTTTTATGTTTCCTGTTTGCTTCCCCTCCAATGGCCTCCTTTGATTATCCCTGTGCAATCTGGCAGGATAATATCAAACAGCTAAACTGAGGTGTATGTGGCATTCATAAGAAATAATACACATAAGTCCCTGCTTTGCCACACCTGGCATGTAGCTTATTTCTCTATTCAGTGGAAAGCCTCTTCTCATTACCATTAATTCCCATCATTATTTCAGAGGTCCCTGCCCTGCCTGGAGATGACCCAGGGGACGGTTATGATGATGCCAGAGAAATTTCTGACCCTGAAGACGACCCTGGTTCTGGACCGAGTGCCCAGGAAGTCACGGGGGCCCATGGGGAAAGTGTCAGGAACAGGGATTCACGGACAGGTGAGTGGAGTGTGGAGAACTCACCTGGAAGAGCCTTTACTGGCCACTAGAGGTCACTGTGACTGCACTGAAATACAGTTATTGGTGAACTCCCAGCTGTGTCCCCTCCCTGACTTCTGCTAAACAGAGTTAAATGGATTGAAATCAAGACAGAGAGAAGGTTTCCTAGATAAGGTCCCTGATCCTACAAATACTAGATCCCATCTGTCAGTCTACTCACATGAATACTCTCTCTGACTTCAGTGGGACTGTCCAAATCATCAGTTACATGGGTCCATTGGCAGGATCAGGGCCAAAGTGCCCTTCCCCAAACCAGATGTCAGTGCCCTGGATGGTAATGGGAAGAGCAGGTCCCTGGGGTGGGGTTAGTTAGCGGCCTGGCTTTGAAATCTCTCTCTTCAATATGTAAATGTCCCCATTAGCACAGGATCAGAGCTGGGACCCAGGACTGCGCTCCCACTTTGCACCTCAAAGGAAACTGGGTTGGGATGAAATGTGCATTTCTTTGGTCTTGATGGGAATAACGTGTGAATGAGCATTGTGTGGGTGGATGAGATCTGTGATGTCCAGGCAAGTCCCATGGGCTAGGGTCCCCACCCTGCTCCAGCCACCAGGTGTCTGCTGGCATGTGGTCCCTTAGGGACTATATCAGCTGTCAGGAGTTACAGCAGCTCCCAGTGGCCTATCAGGGAGTCATCACCAGCTCACTGCCATCCCCACATTTCTCCTGCACCAGGGAGGTCTCAGAACAGAGAGAATCCGCTCCCATATGTTTTCATTGAAGAACAGACAGAGATAATGGTTTAAACATGTCAGAGGCCCACTAAGAGGAACTGTGGGTGGGGGCTGATTCACGGCCCATGCTGTATGTTGCCCATCCATTATGTGAGTGCACATGAGTGGAGAATGAATACGTTGACTGTAATGTGACTTGCTTGCTATTTTCAGGCTGGAGTCTGCACTCGCTAAGAAGTGAAGGGGCCTCTGGGGCTGAGAGGGAAGCCCTGTCCCCACCTTCTCATGACCCAGGTTATGATGACGTTGATGATGGCATCTCTGGGACATCAATATAAGAATGGCTGGGTTCAGATCAAATATCCTGTGAGGATGTAAATGCTGTATGGTTAGACTTTTCCTGTCCCAAATGCTTATTGACCCAACGGGGTATTGGAGACAATCCCTGCCTGGGAACTGCTTCAATTAGCTTTTTGATTTCAGTTTTGTTTAGATGCAAGAAATAAGTCTGACTGAGACAGGGGCTGTGATTTCCCCTCTAATTTCCCATTGATCAGACAGTCTGGAACTTCCCTGCTTTTTTGTCCCTAACACTTCTTCATTGTGAATTTTTGCTTTTTCTTATTAAACCCTTTTTGAAGATCTGTTCCTGGGCTGATGTTTCTCTCATGAGGTGTGTTGGGTGGCTCCATGGGGACCAGCAGGGAGAGAGATGGAGACTGAAGTGATGGGTTCGGTCACAGAGACCCCCTTGGGACTGTCACCTGATGTGCTGAGACTACCTCTGAGCCCGTTTTCCCTGCCAGTTTGGGACTCCAGAACCCTGCCTTGTTGAGCCAGATATGCTAGCCTGCTACAATACAGACTCAGGTCTGGTCCACGCCCCCAAAGCTGCAGACTTTAACCAAAAACTGGTCAGCAGGTCTCCTATCTCCAGCACCCAGACACCCAGCTTCCAATGGGATCCAAACCCCAAATAAATCCATGTTACTCTGTATAAAGCTTATACAGGGTAAACTCATAAATTGTTCACCCTCTATACCATTGATAGAGAGATATGCACAGTTGTTTGTTCCTCCAGGTATTAATCACTTACTCTGGGTTCAAGAATAAAGAAAAGGGATTTTATTAAGAACAAAAAGTAGGATTTCAGTGGTTTCAAGTAATGACAGACAGAACAAAGTAAGTTACCAAGCACGATAAAGCAAAAACACACAAGTCCAAGCCTAATACATTAGGAAACTGATTACAGGTAAAATCTCACCCTCACAGATATGCTAATAAGCTTCTTTCACAAACTAGACGCCTTCCTAGTCTGGGCCCAATCCTTTCCCCTGGTACAGACTTGTTAGTTCCAGCAGACATCTTAGGTGGAAAGCAGGGGTGTTCTCACGACTGGCAGCCTCCTTTGTTTTGTCCAGCCCCTTTTATAGCTTTGGCACAAGGCTGGAATCTTTTGTCTCTCTGGGTCCCCACCCCTCCCTCTAAATGGAAAAATACCAGATTTAAGATGGATTCCAGTGTCAGGTGACATGCTCACATGTCCTATGAGACCCCAGCCTCCATTCTTCCTTGGCTGGCTCCCAGGAACACTTGCAGGTAAATAAACCTTTTACAACCAATTGTCCTTGTCAGTGGGAGCCATCAAGATTCTAAGCCATCATTAATGGCCCACACTTTGCCTAGTTACAATAGGACCTCAGAGTTATACTTCATATTTCTAGCTTCAGATACAATGATGATACATGCATACAAATTGGATGAATATATTTTATATAGCTTTGTAATGATACTTTACAAGAGACCTTTTGCATAACGCATATTCCAGTTACATTATATTTAAACTCATAAGCATATTTCCATAAAACATTATGGAGTGCAACTTCACAACTGAATCACCAAAAAGTAGTAATGCTAAAATATCACTTCTCAGATATCGCAGGCTCTAGGATGGGGCACTGCACTGAAAGTGAATGCTCTATCAGGTTTGCGGTAACCGTGAGAAACCCAGCAACAAAATATTTGTAACTCCAGGGAGGGCGCTAACCCCCAATCCAGACTCCAGACTTTCCTCTGAAATCCAGGAGGATAAATGGGAGGTTATTTACAGGTATCTTAATGAGCACACACACACACGATTAGACAGTGACAAGATGCCCCTAATGTCTTCTCTGCCCTACAAATTCTGATACTATGCCCTTCACTGTGTCATCAGAGCATCGTATAGAGATGCATGAAGTGACATGATTTTCTTTCATCCCATGTGGGTTGTTCTCCATCCTTCCCTCTAGGGAAAAAGTGCATGTGGATTCTTATGGAGGTTTATTTTATGACATGCTACGAGCTTATGCTACTGAAGGCAGATTTCAGAAGCTCACTTTCAAGTGGAACAGAAAGAGGGTTCAGGTGATTTTGTGATCCTGTGGGAGTTGGGTCCAGAGTCTCAGATCAACCACCAGGAAAACTGTCTCCTGAACAAATGAGCTTCCCCTGGCTGGCGACAGCTCCACTGTGCCTGAGGGACAGTGCTGATCAATGCAGTCCTGGAATGGGAAGGAATCTTTCATTTGTCAAAGGCCCAAATGCTAAAGGCTCAGATCCTCAGAGGCATTTAAACTCCCTAATGTCCATTGATTTCAATGGAGCTTAAATACCTCTACAGATCTGGGCCTAAGTGGCTTGAAGATAAGGACTGAGACTTTCCATGAAACATGATTTTCTAAGAGAAGGTTTCAGAGTAACAGCCGTGTTAGTCTGTATTCGTAAAAAGAAAAGGAGTACTTGTGGCACCTTAGAGACTAACCAGTTTATTTGAGCATGAGCTTTCGTGAGCTACAGCTCACTTCATCGGATGCATAGCATATCGTGGAAACTGCAGAAGACATTATATACACACAGAGACCATGAAACAAAACTTCCTCCCACCCCACTCTCCTGCTGGTAACAGCTTATCTAAAGTGATCATCAAGTAGGGCCATTTCCAGCACAAATCCAGGTTTTCTCACCCTTCCCCCCCCCCCCCCCCCCCCCCACAAACTCACTCTCCTGCTGGTAATAGCCCATCCCTCTTTGAAACCTCTCTTTATAATGCGCATGATAATCAAGGTGGGTCATTTCCAGCACTAATCCAGGTTTTCTCTCACACACCCCCTTTCCCCCCCCACCCACACCCCCCTCCAAAAACCAGGCTACCTTGCATAATGACTTAGCCACTCCCAGTCTCTATTCAAGCCCAAATTAATAGTATCCAATTTGCAAATGAATTCCAATTCAGCAGTTTCTCGCTGGAGTCTGGATTTGAAGTTTTTTTGCTTTAAGATAGCGACCCTCATGTCTGTGATTGCGTGACCAGAGAGATTGAAGTGTTCTCCGACTGGTTTATGAATGTTATAATTCTTAACATCTGATTTGTGTCCATTTATTCTTTTACGTAGAGACTGTCCAGTTTGACCAATGTACATGGCAGAGGGGCATTGCTGGCACATGATGGCATAGATCACATTGGTGGATGTGCAGGTGAACGAGCCTCTGATAGTGTGGCTGATGTTGTTAGGCCCTGTGATGGTGTCCCCTGAATAGATATGTGGGCACAGTTGGCAACGGGCTTTGTTGCAAGGATAGGTTCCTGGGTTAGTGGTTCTGTTGTGTGGTATGTGGTTGTTGGTGAGTATTCGCTTCAGGTTGGGGGGCTGTCTGTAGGCAAGGACTGGCCTTTCTCCTAAGATTTGTGAGAGTGTTGGGTCATCCTTCAGGATAGGTTGTAGATCCTTAATAATGCGTTGGAGGGGTTTTAGTTGGGGGCTGAAGGTGACGGCTAGTGGCATTCTGTTATTTTCTTTGTTAGGCCTGTCCTGTAGTAGGTGACTTCTGGGAACTCTTCTGGCTCTATCAATCTGTTTCTTCACTTCCGCAGGTGGGTATTGTAGTTGTAAGAATGCTTGATAGAGATCTTGTAGGTGTTTGTCTCTGTCTGAGGGGTTGGAGCAAATGCGGTTGTATCGCAGAGCTTGGCTGTAGACGATGGATCGTGTGGTGTGGTCAGGGTGAAAGCTGGAGGCATGTAGGTAGGAATAGCGGTCAGTAGGTTTCCGGTATAGGGTGGTGTTGATGTGACCATCGTTTATTAGCACTGTAGTGTCCAGGAAGTGGATCTCTTGTGTGGACTGGACCAGGCTGAGGTTGATGGTGGGATGGAAATTGTTGAAATCATGGTGGAATTCCTCAAGGGCTTCTTTTCCATGGGTCCAGATGATGAAGATGTCATCAATATAGTGCAAGTAGAGTAGGGGCGTTAGGGGACGAGAGCTGAGGAAGCGTTGTTCTAAATCAGCCATAAAAATGTTGGCATACTGTGGGGCCATGCGGGTACCCATAGCAGTGCCGCTGATCTGAAGGTATACATTGTCCCCAAATGTAAAATAGTTATGGGTAAGGACAAAGTCACAAAGTTCAGCCACCAGGTTAGCCGTGACATTATCGGGGATAGTGTTCTTGATGGCTTGTAGTCCATCTTTGTGTGGAATGTTGGTGTAGAGGGCTTCTACATCCATAGTGGCCAGGATGGTGTTATCAGGAAGATCACCAATGGATTGTAGTTTCCTCAGGAAGTCAGTGGTGTCTCGAAGGTAGCTGGGAGTGCTGGTAGCGTAGGGCCTGAGGAGGGAGTCTACATAGCCAGACAATCCTGCTGTCAGGGTGCCAATGCCTGAGATGATGGGGCGCCCAGGATTTCCAGGTTTATGGATCTTGGGTAGTAGATAGAATATCCCAGGTCGGGGTTCCAGGGGTGTGTCTGTGCGGATTTGATCTTGTGCTTTTTCAGGAAGTTTCTTGAGCAAATGCTGTAGATGCTTTTGGTAACTCTCAGTGGGATCAGAGGGTAATGGCTTGTAGAAAGTGGTGTTGGAGAGCTGCCGAGCAGCCTCTTGTTCATATTCCGACCTATTCATGATGACAACAGCACCTCCTTTGTCAGCCTTTTTGATTATGATGTCAGAGTTGTTTCTGAGGCTGTGGATGGCATTGTGTTCTGCACGGCTGAGGTTATGGGGCAAGTGATGCTGCTTTTCCACAATTTCAGCCCGTGCACGTCGGCGGAAGCACTCTATGTAGAAGTCCAGTCTGCTGTTTCGACCTTCAGGAGGAGTCCACCTAGAATCCTTCTTTTTGTAATGTTGGTAGGCAGGCCTCTGTGGATCATTATGTTGTTCAGAGGTATTTTGGAAATATTCCTTGAGTCGGAGACGTCGAAAATAGGATTCTAGGTCACCACAGAACTGTATCATGTTCGAGGGGGTGGAGGGGCAGAAGGAGAGACCCCGAGATAGGACAGCTGCTTCTGCTGGGCTGAGAGTATAGTTGGATAGGTTAACAATATTGCTGGGTGGGTTGAGGGAACCATTGCTGTGGCCCCTTGTAGCCTGTAGTAGTTTAGAAAGTTTAGTGTCCTTTTTCTTTTGTAGAGAAGTAAAATGTGCGTTGTAAATGGCTTGTCTAGTTTTAGTAAAATCCAGCCACGAGGAAGTTTGTGTGGAAGGTTGTTTTTTTATGAGAGTATCCATTTTTGAGAGCTCATTCTTAATCTTTCCCTGTTTGCTGTAGAGGATGTTGATCAGGTGATTCCGCAGTTTCTTTGAGAGCGTGTGGTACAAGCTGTCAGCATAGTCTGTGTGGTATGTAGATTGTAATGGATTTTTTACCTTCAGTCCTTTTGGTACAATGTCCATCTGTTTGCATTTGGAAAGGAAGATGATGTCTGTCTGTATCTGTACGAGTTTTTTCATGCAGTTGATAGATTTCCACTCCATGCGGCTAAATGCAGTGCATTGCTTAATGACAGGTTTCAGAGTAACAGCCGTGTTAGTCTGTATTCGTAAAAAGAAAAGGAGTACTTGTGGCACCTTAGAGACTAACCAGTTTATTTGAGCATGAGCTTTCGTGAGCTACAGCTCACTTCATCGGATGCATAGCATATCGTGGAAACTGCAGAAGACATTATATACACACAGAGACCATGAAACAAAACTTCCTCCCACCCCACTCTCCTGCTGGTAACAGCTTATCTAAAGTGATCATCAAGTAGGGCCATTTCCAGCACAAATCCAGGTTTTCTCACCCTTCCCCCCCCTCCCCCCACACACACATACAAACTCACTCTCCTGCTGGTAATAGCCCATCCCTCTTTGAAACCTCTCTTTATAATGCGCATGATAATCAAGGTGGGTCATTTCCAGCACTAATCCAGGTTTTCTCACACACACCCCCTTTCCCCCCCCCACCCACACCCCGCTCCAAAAACCAGGCTACCTTGCATAGGTTGAAGAGAAGGTTGAAATGCTTTGTTTCGATAAGGTTAGATTTGCTCACCTTTGTTTAAAGAAGGCATCTTTGTACCATTTTGACTCTTATGTTGCATGGTGCATTGTGGGTGTGGCACATTGTGGCAGTGTGTGACGGTATCCACGTGGTGGTGGTATGTTATGTGATTTGTACAGAGTGTGTGGTGGTTGGGTGTTGCATGTGATGGTGTGTATATTGTGGGGGGGAGTGATGCGTTGGAGTTGTATGTTGTATATGTGCTGGGTGGGGTGTGAATGATGTGTGGTAAAGGATTGTGTTGGGCATGTAGATGTGACTGTGGATGTGATGTGTGGGTGCTATGGTACAATTTAAAAGTCAAAAAGATAAAGTCAAAATGAAACTTTTTAATAATTTCCTCTCAGAAATGTTCAGGAAATCTATACTTCCTACAGAATGTTTTGATTTTGTGGAATCAGCATTTTCTGATGGAAAAATATTCCAATAGGAAAATATGCAACTATCTGTCCTGGTTCTCTTTCGAAAAGATACGCTTTAGGTCAACCAAAACTATGGGCTTGATGTAGGAATTCCTGTGTGAAATGTGTGTTATTCAGGAGGTCAGATGAGATGATCATAATGGTCCCTTCTAAGCTGTGAAAGTCAAATATGAATCCCTGATGTGAGATAACATAGCCAGATCCACCCACTTCCAACAATCCAGGGAACCCTACAACACCCTTCCACCAAAATAGTCAGACAACTGTAGCAGTGTCACTCATGAAAGAGCAAGGAAATGGCAGAAGTCTGCAGGGGATTAAAACAGCCCTACTGGGTTTTGGTTACAGTATGATCATGTCCACTCCCCGAGGGTAATAGAAAGGGGATGTACTGGAAGCAAAAACATACAGAGGTAAATAAGCATCCTGGCTGAGTTCTACAATATCTAGCAACTGACCCAGGACCAGATTAACTTTTTGTGGGCCCGGCACTGAACATATTTGTGGGCCCCCTTGGGGAATGAAGAGGCCAGGGGCAAGAGCACAGCGGGGAGGGTGGATTTGATTTAAATCACTGATCAGCAAGACTCAATTTAATCATGGTTTTCCACATAAAAGTGCATTCTTGTTGGTTGTTATAACCTTAGTACATATTCTTCACAACTCAGAGATAGGTGTAGGTTTCATTTTTAGAAGGTACACACTATACATTTTTAAACTGTGATTTATTTTGAAAACTTTTCAGATTAGTTTTACAGCTATATTACAAAATGAATGAGTGTTTGGTTATTTCATTTCCCAAAGGTAACTGAAGCAGATATTTATGAAGTTATTGGGAGGTGAACTATCTCCAATTCAACAGGTTAATCATTAATATTTGGAGGATTTTCTTGCCAGGCTGTATTAGGAGGAGAACATCACCAGACAGATATTTAAATTGTTTCATTTAACTAAAACAACAACGTTGTTAAGTATTCTGGATATTTTTCTTCAACAAGAAACATAATAGTTTAACAAAAAGGCAGATGTCCCTCACTTCTCATCTTTATCTCCAGACTTCTTTTCCTTGTCCAGATCTATTCCGCCCCCAACAATCTTGTATTCACTGAACTTTTTGAAACTTTTTACTTTTAAAGAGAGGTAAGGGGTTGACCCTGTGTACACAAATTTGCAGAAAGACAATAGAGTTGAGGTCTGTTATTTCTCACCTCTATATATTATTTATTTATTTAAAACATTTTTGCTGTTAACAAGCATGTTACCTCTGGAGACACAAATCCCCAGTTTGAGAAGTGCAAAACTCAGCATCTCTGATGGTATCTTCTAGACTGAGCACTGAGTCCCATTGGGTAGATAGAAAGATTAACCTAAATAATCTGTACAGAAGCCCCTGGAACCCCATACAACTGGGTCCCTAATCCATGAACTATTTGAACTCATTTACAAAACTTTTCTTAAACATTACATGAATATATTGTCTCATACTATAGAATTAAAATTTATAATCCCAATTCCATGATGAGATATAATGTACCTTAATTAAAACTATGTTTAGATATCTTTTCCTCAAAAATCCAATTAAAACAAAAAAAATCTGATTATATGATTTTTTTTTTTTAAAAAAGTCATTGATTTTTATCCACCCTGACAGTTGGGCAGGGCAGGGGGAGGATTGGTCCCCAGCTGGAGTGAGGCAGGGGTCAGGGACAAGATGAGCACAGCGGGGCATGTGAGGAGGATTAGTCCCTGTTGACTGGAGCAAGGCAGGGGCTGAGGGCAAAAGCACAGAGGAGCGGGAGCTAGGATTGGTCCTTGGAGCAAGAGAGGGGCCGGGGGTAAACTGCAAGGGCAGCAGGGCAAACAGGATCCCTCCGACCCCTGCCCACATAGAGTGGGTACCTACCTTTGGCCCTGGTTCTAGCCCATTCTCTTCATCTCGCTCTGCACCAAGCTGAGGGTGGGGGTGCACTGAGTACAGGGCTGGGTGTGAAGGAGAAGGCTGGGGGTTGGGGTGCAGGATCTGAACAGGAGCTAGAATGAGGAGGGGGCTCAGGGTTGGTGCAGGAGGTTGGGATGTGGAGCGCTTACCTGGGGCAGGTCCCATTTGGTGGGAGGGGTGCAGGTGGGTATGTGGGGGGGAGAGTGCAGGAGCTCCCATTTAGTGCTCAGGGTGGGGGTGGGGATGTGTGGGGAGTGCAGGAGTCAGGACTGGGGACTGGGTGTGTGGGGGGGGGGTGCAGGAGTCAGGGCATGGGGCGTGTGAGGGGGGTGCAGGAGTCAGGGTAGGATGCTGTGTGTGTGTCAGGGGGGTGCAGGAGTCAGCGTATGGGGATGGGTGTGGGGGGGTGCACGAGTCAGGGAAGGGGGCTGGGTGTGTGTGAGGGGGGTGCAGGAGTCAGGTCAGGGTATGTGTAGGGGGGTACAGAAGTCAGGGCAGGGGGCTGGGGGGGGTGGGCTGGGGTCATGGGGGTGCTTCCAGCCCCCTGCCCTGAGCAGCTCACAGCAGGGGGCTGGAGGGGGTATGCCCTGATTCCACCCCCTTCCCCAAGGCCTTGCCCCTGCCTCTTCTCTGCTTCCTCCCGCTCCCTGGCTCTGGCAAAGAGCTGATCGGCGGCAGGGAGAGGGACGGAAGTAGCAAGCTGGGGGAAGAGGCTGGGGAGGGAGTAGCTTGGTTGCTGGCAGAGCCTGCCATGCAGGAGAGAGCAGGGGGCGGAGAAGAGCAGCTTACCGGGGCCCCTTCGGAGCATGGGCCCGGCGCCCTGGCACCACGGGAGCCAGGGTAAATTCGCTACTGAACTGAACTGAGCGATCTAGGTACTCGTATGGCCCCGTCATTGTAATATTTCAGCTTCTCCCAGACATTCATCAATTTACCCTCACATTATCCCTGTGAGTTACATAAGTATCATTGTCCCCAGCGTACAGGTGGGGAGCTGAGGCACACAGAGGTTAATAATTTCACCACAGACGGTGCTTTGGGATAACCCAGGCCAGTAAGGGGTTCAGTCAACATCTGCCTTGCAATGCTGGCTGCCTTAAATATTTGTTGCTGTGGCTCACTACTGGCTGAGACCATTAATGCCTTGCTATGGAAGAGCACAGAGCCATCCTCACTCAAATGATCCATTGTTAGAGCTGTTGAGGTTCCTTCCCCACTCTGAACTCTAGGGTACAGATGTGGGGACCTGCATGAAAACCTCCTAAGCTTACTTTTACCAGCTTATGTTAAACTTCCCCAAGGTACAAACTATTTTACCTTTTGCCCTTGGACTTCCACTGCCACAACCAAACGTCTAACCGGGTTTATTTTTGAGAAAGCGTTGTTGGAAATGTCTTTCCCCCCAAAATCCTCACCAAAACCTTGCGCCCCCCTTCCGGGAAAGGTTTGATAAAAATCCTCACCAATTTGCATAGGTGAACACAGACCCAAACCCTTGGATTTTAAGAACAATGAAAAAAGCATTCAGTTTCTTACAAGAAGAATTTTAATAGAAGAAACAGTAAAAAGAATCACCTCTGTAAAATCAGGATGGTAAATACCTTACAGGGTAATTAGATTCAAAACATAGAGAATCCCTCTAGGCAAAATCTTAAGTTACAAAAAGCCACAAAGACAGGAATATCCATTCCATTCAGCACAGCTTATTTTCTCAGCCATTTGAAGAAATCATAATCTAACGCATATCTAGCTAGATTACTTACTAATTTCTAAGACTCCGTTCCTGTTCTGTCCCCGGCAAAAGCATCACACAGACCGACAGAGAGAGCTTTCTTTCTCCCTCCCCCAGCTTTTGAAAGTATCTTGTCTCCTCATTGGTCATTTTGCTCAGGTGCCAGTGAGGTTATCCTAACTTCCTAACCCTTCACAGATGAAAGGATTTTTCCTCTGGCCAGGAGGGATTTTAAAGGTGTTTAACCTTCCCTTTATATTTATGACAAGGCCCATGCCCAAGAAGCCATGACTTGAAGCTCTCATTGCCCTGCCTTTACTCTCCATGTTCTGGGTAATTTCATTGAGAAAATTGTGGGGAAGCTACTCTGATGTCACCTGAGGTCTCCTGCTGTACCTGAGTTATTTTAGTCAGGAGAAATCCTGGACACGGCATGGAAACTGCTCTGATTTCATGAGTTGATGATCTCCTAGCCGTGCTGGCTCTCTCAGATCTGCCATCAACTTCTGACATTCTTGACTCTGGTTTTGTGGCTTTACCTGCACGTCATGGCTGGGGTGCAGGGTACTGCCCTAAAATGACTCCATTCCTTCCTTTCACAGAGATCCCTGAGGCTCAAGGAAGACAGGGTGAGGAGAAATGTTAAAGTTTTCAATTTTGTTGTTTTTGTCAAAAATTTGAATTTCAACATAACAAAGAGGGGGGGAAATGTCCAACGAAGGTTCATCGCACTCTGCCCCTGTTCTTCTCCCAGCTCTGGTGCTGGGTAGCTGCCCATCGACCCTGCGGGAGATCTTTTGTGCCCTTCTGCTAGGCTCTGTTCTGTAACCGCTCGTGTCCAGAGTCTCTTTGGCCTCTGGGGAATAGCGTGATGCAGGAGATGTCTTGGACCATGGCACTATCAGAATGTTTCTTTTCCATCTCACATGAATGCTGCAGTCCCATACTCTAGCATTTGTTGTGGTCTTAGCTGAGAGCCAGCTGGCTGAAAATGATGATACTGGTAGCTCAGGGAAATGCCTGAAAAATGTGAGGTGATGCTGTTATCTCCCATCACTGAAGTGGTTTCCCAATCTGTCACTGAGGTTTTCAATGTGTGTGACTTCTAAGTCCCCAACTGCTCCTAAACCCCAGCTAGCATCAGTTCCCAGTGCCCGATGCCTGGTTCCTTTTGTGTTTTGATACAAGTCTTCAATGATCTGTCAGTGAAGTGGACTCATTACAGGTATCCGTGGCTCTGTGGTCTTCTCACTGCATGACCTTCATGTGCTTTACATTGGCATACTGCAGCCCTTCTTTTCACTCACTTAATTCTCTTGGTCAGAGGCAGTAGAGCCCACCAGGTCTCTGTTGTTTGTTTTGGCTTCTTCTTTACAGCAGTGTGCAATTCCAGGCCTTACCCTATGATCCCCTCTTTTGTCTGGGTCCTGGATAAATACAGGACTCTCCCTCTTTCCCTTTGTGACTGCTGAGATGCTCCTGCCACACATCTCCCAATAACCGGATCATAAATACTACAAGCTACACAAGAACCTGAGAGGAGGTACGCTAAGGGCTGCATTAGGGAGGCTGTGTTGGTGAGTATCTGAGTGTCTGTTGTGGGGACAGTTTGACAGTTTGACCGTGTGCTTGATTGGTGGTTTGAAAAGTGTGAATTGGGAGTGCTTTGTTCCAGGTGAGCTTTGAGTGGGCCTGACTGTTATAAAAAGCCAGTCAGCTGCGAGTTTGCCCGGCATCTGCCTGAGAGGAGGGCCCACTGAGGCTTACATCTTGCCGGCTTCTCTGAGTAGTCACCAGAACTCCTGAGGAAGCTCGTAGAAGGAAGGTAATATGGATGGGGAGTGTTCAGCTGTTGTGACCTGCAATGGATGTGCCATGTTTGTCTTTCTTCCACAGGACAGAAGTGACTTTTGCCTGTACAAAGTGCAAGCTGGTCTCCATATTGGAAGAGAAGGTTCAAGGTCTGGAGAAACAAGTATTGACCCTGCGTTGGATAAGAGAAACTGAAGATTTCCTGGACAGACGTCAGGATATGCTTCTATGGACACAATGTTCTGAAGATTCAGAGCAGGCTGCACAGTGGGGACAGGAGGACGGTGAAGAAATTTGGCAGCAAGTGACCTCCAGAAGAAGAAAGGGGAGTGTCCATGTACCAGGAACACAGATACAGGTAAGTAATCGTTTTCATGTTCTCTCCACAGGTACTAATGGGGAGAATGGACTAGATGATACATCTGAGGGAACGGAACAGAAGGAGACTCCGCCAATTGGAAGGCATGAGATGCGCTGTCCTAGGGATGGGGGTTCCACGACCACTGCTCCCAAGAGAAGGAGGTGGGTGGTGGTGGTCGGGGACTCTCTCCTGAGGGGGAGTCATCTATCTGCCGCCCTGAACGGGAAAACCGAGAAGTCTGCTGCTTGCCAGGAGCTAGGATTCACAATGTGACTGAGGGATTGCCAAGACTCATCAAGCCCTCGGATCGCTACCCCTTCCTGCTTCTCCATGTGGGCACCAATGATACTGCCAAGAATGACCTTGACTGGATCACTGCAGACTACGTGGCTCTGGGAAGAAGGATAAAGGAGTTTGAGGCGCAAGTGGTGTTGTCGTCCATCCTCCCCGTGGAAGGAAAAGGCCTGGGTAGACACCGTCGAATCGTGGAAGTCAACGAATGGCTATGCAGGTGGTGTTGGAGAGAAGGCTTTGGATTCTTTGACCATGGGATTGTGTTCCAAGAAGGAGGAGTGCTAGGCAGAGACAGACTCCACCTAACGAAGAGAGGGAAGAGCATCTTCTCAAGCAGGCTGGCTAACCTAGTGAGGAGGGCTTTAAACTAGGTTCACCGGGGGAAGGAGACCAAAGCCCTGAGGTAAGTGGGGAAGTGGGATACAGGGAGGAAGCACAAGCAGGAGAGTGTGAGAGGGGAGGGCTCCTGCCTCATACAAAGAAAGCAGGACAAACAGCAAGTTATCTCAAGTGCATATACACAAATGCAAGAAGCCTGGGAAAGAAGCAGGGAGAACTGGAAGTCCTGGCACAGTCAAGGAATTATGATGTGGCTGGAATAACAGAGACTTGGTGGGACAACTTACAGGACTGGAGTACTGTCATGGATGGATATAAACTATTCAGGAAGGACAGGCAGGGCAGAAAAGGTGGGGAGTTGCATTGTATGTAAGAGAGCAGTATGACTGCTCAGAGCTCCGGTATGAAACTGCAGAAAAACCTGAGTGTCTCTGGATTAAGTTTAGAAGTGTGAGCAACAAGGATGATGCCGTGGTGGGAGTCTGCTATAGACCACCGGACCAAGGATGAGGTGGAGGAGGCTTTCTTCCGGCAACTAACTTACTAGATCGCAGGCCCTGGTTCTCATGGGAGACTTCAATCACTCTGATATCTGCTGAGAGAGCAATACAGCGGTGCACAGACAATCCAGGAAGTTTTTGGAAAATGTAGGGGACAATTTCCTGGTGCAAGTGCTGGAGGAACCAATGAGGGGCAAAGCTCTTCTTGACCTGCTGTTCACAAACCGGGAAGAATTAGTAGGGGAAACAAAAGTGGATGGGAACCTGGGAGGCAGTGACCATGAGACGGTCGAGTTCAGGATCCTGACACAGGGAAGAAAGGAGAGCAGCAGAATACGGATCCTGGACTTCAGAAAAGCAGACTTTGACAACCTCAGGGAACTGATGGGCAGGATCCCCTGGGAGAATAACATGAGGGGGAAAGGAGTCCAGGAGAGCTGGCTGTATTTTAAAGAAACCTTATTGAGGTTACAGGGACAAACCATCCCGATGTGTAGAAAGAATAGTAAATATGGCAGGCAACCAGCTTGGCTTAACAGTGAAATCCTTGCTGATCTTAAACACAAAAAAGAAGCTTACAAGAATTGGAAGATTGGACAAATGACCAGGGAAAAGTATAAAAATATTGCTCGGGCATGCAGGAGTGAAATCAGGAAGGCCAAATCACACGCGGAGTTGCAGCTAGCAAGAGGTGTTAAGGGGAACAAGAAGGGTTTCTTCAGGTATCTTAGCAACAAGAAGAAAGTCCAGGAAAGTGTTGGCCTCTTACTGAATCAGGGAGGCAACCTAGTGACAGAGGAAGTGGAAAAAGCTAATGTACTGAATACTTTTATTGCCTCTGTCTTCACGAAAAAGGTCAGCTCCCAGACTACCGCACTGGGCAGTACAGCATGGGGACGAGGTGACCAGATCTCTATGTAGAAAGAAGTGGTTCGGGACTATTTAGAAAAGCTGGACAAGCACAAGTCCATGGGGCCGGATGCATTGCATCCGAGAGTGTGAAAGGAGTTGGCGGACGTGATTGCAGAGCCATTGGCCATTCTCTTTGAAAACTCATGGCGATTGTGGGAGGTCCCGGACGAATGGAAAAAGGCTAATGTAATGCCCATCTTTAAAAAAGGGAAGAAGGAGGATCCTGGGATTCACCAAGGGCAAGTCATGCCTTACTAAGCTGATTGCCTTCTATGATGAGATAACTGGCTCGGTGGATGAGGCGAAAGCAGTGGTCGTGTTATTCCTCGACTTTAGCAAAGCTTTTGACACGGTCTCCCACAGTATTCTTGCCAGCAAGTTAAAGAAGTATGGGTTGGATGAATGGACCATAAGGTGGATAGAAAGCTGGCTAGATTGTCGGGCTCAACGGGTAGTGATCAATGGCTCCATGTCTAGTTGGCAGCCGGAATCAAGTGGAGTGCCCCAAGAGTGGGTCCTGGGGCCGGTTTTGTTCAATATCTTCATTAATGATCTGGAGGATGGTGTGGATTGCACCCTCAGCAAGTTTGCAGAAGACACTAAACTGGGAGGAGAGGTAGATACGCTGGAGGGTAGGGATAGGATACAGAGGGCCCTAGACAAATTAGAGGATTGGGCCAAAAGAAATCTGATGAGGTTCAACAAGGACAAGTGCAGAGTCCTGCACTTAGGACAGAAGAATCCCATGCACCGCTACAGACTAGGGATCGAATGGCTCGGCAGCAGTTCTGCAGAAAAGGACCTAGGGGTTACAGTGGACGAGAAGCTGGATATGAGTCAACAGTGTGCCCTTGTTGCCAAGAAGGCCAATGGCATTTTGGGATGTATATGTAGGGGCATTGCAAGCAGATTGAGGGACAGGATCATTCCCCTCTATTCGACATTGGTGAGGCCTCATCTGGAGTACTGTGTCCAGTTTTGGGCCCCACACTACAAGAAGGATGTGGAAAAATTGGAAAACGTCCAGCGGAGGGCAACAAAAGTGATTAGGGGACTGGAACACATGACTTAAGAGGAGAGACTGAGGGAACTGGGCTTGTTTAGTCTGCAGAAGAGAAGAATGAGTGGGGATTTGATAGCTGCTTTCAACTACCTGAAAGGGGGTTCCAAAGAGGATGGCTCTAGACTGTTCTCAGTGTTAGCAGATGGCAGAACGAGGAGTAATGGTCTCAAGTTGCAGTGGGGGAGGTTTAGGTTGGATATTAGGAAAAACTTTTTCACTGGGAGGGTGGTGAAAGACTGGAATGGGTTACTTAGGGAGGTGGTGGAATCTCCTTCTTTCGAAGTTTTTAAGGTCAGGCTTGAGAAAGCCCTGGCTGGGATGATTTAGTTGGGGATTGGTCCTGCTTTGAGTTGGGGGTTGGACTAGATGACCTCCTGAGGTCTCTTCCAACCCTGACATTCTATGATTCTATGAAGAAGAAAACTAAATTCTGAAGACATAAATGGTCTGGCCAGCAATCTTCCTCATCCCAGCCATCCACCTACAAACACCAATTTTGTTGGAATGGCTGAGGTGCCGGCAAACCACTCCCTACAAATGAGCATCACTATTCACATATTTGGCCACCATCTGGCAGTGTTCTGCAGCACCTGGGAATGCCTAACTTTGTACTGATGTGTCCTAGAAATCGTTTGTTTGTTTGCCATGGGTACTCTATCCATTTCATCTCCCCCCGCCCCCACCCAACATCCTTCCCCATCCCTCTTCAGGGACCCTTCTTACTAGAGTGTACTATGACAAGAGGTAGACTGTCTCCTCCAGCTAGGAGCCATAGACCTGGTACCTCAACATCTGTGAGGAAAAGGGTTCTACTCTCGGTATTACCAAATACCCAAGAGAAAGGGCAGGGCTGGATACCCATATTAGACCTCAGAGCTCTCAACAAATTTGTCAAAGCTCAGAAATTAAAGATATTTACTTCAAGGTTACTTTAGAAATGATCATTCCAACACTGGAACAGGGAGACTGGCTTTTGGCCCCTGACCTTCAGAATGCATATTTTTACACCTTAATCCTACCGACTCTCAGATGATTTCTCAAATTCTTTCTGGGACAAGACCACTACCAGTACAGGGTGCTCCCAAGAGAATGCTCCAAGGTTCTCTCAGTGGTGACCGCCCACTTACCCTTCCCAAGGGATCATGATTTACCCTTACCTGGACGATTGCCTCCTCAGCATTCGGTCTCTCCAAGCAGCTCACCGAGTCACCGAAGCCGTGGTGTGACTGTTTACAGAGCGGGGCGTGCAGATCAATGCCCAGAAATCAACTCTTACTCCTGTGTAACGACTGGTGGAAAGACCCAGGCACCATTTGCAAAGGGATCCCCTTTGTGCAAAAACCTCCATCATTGCTCCTCATTTCCGATGCATCACTCATAGGATGGGAAGCCCATCTGAACCACCTCACAACACAAAGAAAAGGGTAACCCCTTGGGGATATACCTCCACATCAATCTCCTTGAGCTAACGGCAGTCAGGAATGCCTGCGCCTACTTCTTCCATCTGATCAACGGGTCACATAGAAAAGTCCTAACAGACAACGTTATCTGCATGTTCTACATCAGTTGACAAGGGGGAGCATGGTGTATCTCCCACGACATTACACTGTTAGCAGCCTACCTCCTTGCTATATAGAACTCGATGTCAGACAGTCTCAGTTGCAAATTCCCACATGACCACGAGTGAGAACTAGACCCAGTAGTCCTTCATGATCTATTCAGGCAGTGGGGGACATACCTGTTCACCACTTACCGGAAGAAAAAATGTCTATGCTACAGTTCCAGAGTGGAGATAGGAACACTCCCTTGGCAATGTTCTCCTCTTCCTTTGTGACGGTGCCCCCCTAAGGCTTTATGGAAATATGTGTATGAATATATATGACATAACTCGAATATGTTCTATGCTACTGTCAGGGTTCCCTCCGCACTCTGAACTCAAGGGTACAGATGTGGGAACCCGCATGAAAGACCCCCTAAGCTTATTTTTACCAGCTTAGGTTAAAAAATTTCCCAAGGCACAAACTTTGCCTTGTTCTTGAACAGTATGCTGCCACCAACAAGCTTTTTAACAAAGAACCAGGGAAAAGGACCACTTGGAGTTCCTCTTCCCCCAGCAATCCCCCCAAGCCCTTACACCCCCTTTCCTGGGGAGGTTTGAGAATAAACAAGTTGAGCACAGGCCAGTTTGGGTTTCTTAGGACCCTAAAAACCCAATCAGATTCTTAAAAAACAGAACTTTATTAGAAGAACAAAACAAAGATAAAAGAAACACTCTGTAGGATTAGAATGGAAGATAATCTCACAAGCAGGCAGATTCAAAACATAGAGAGTCCCTCTAGGCAAAACCTTAAGTTACAAAATGACACAAAAAGCAGGAATACACATTCCTCCAGCACAGCAAATTTACAAGCCAAAAAACAAAGAAAACCTAACACATTTTCGAGCTAGATTACTTACTAACCTTACAGGCATTGGAGGGCTTGCATCCTTGATCTGTTCCCAGCAAAGGTATAACACAGACAGACAAAAACCTTTTTTCCCCCGCTCCAGATTTGAAAGTATCTTGACCCCTCATGGTCATTTGGGTCAGGTGCCAATGAAGTTACCTTAGCTTGTTAACCCTTTACAGGTGAAAGGATTTTGACTCTGGCCAGGAGGGATTTTATAGCACTAGAAACAGAAAGATGGTTACCCTTCCCTTTATTTTTATGACAGCTACATATGCCATGTAACATATCTATGTAAAGGTTACAATCTACTGAATCTATTAATCCTATTTGTATGCATGTATCATTTTTGTATTCGAAGTTATGAATATTGGCCGTTTACTGGCTTGATTTCTAAACAACCTTACTAGAGCATTTGGTCAGTTCCTCGAGAAAGGAATTCGCAAAGTTAAGTGCCCAATCAAGAAGCACTTACAGAACAATGCAACTTGGAATGCTCCAATCCACATAAGAAGTCTCCCTGGAGACACTCAAGATACCATGTGGGCAAGGGCTTCTGCCTGTAAAAACTGTGAGTCATGCATGGGCATGTGACTTGCCCAGGTGACTCCAGAACTCCATCTTGGAGCTGGATTTTGCATAGGAGAGAGGAGGGGGTCTCCACCCATAAGACAAAGTCTATTTAAGCCCGTGGGAGACCCCTCCATTTTGTCTTCAGCTGGCTAAAGAGAGAGCCTCTCCACCCCCAAGAAAGAAACTGGAACAAAGGACAATAACCACAGGGGGTGTGAGTGATTGCTGGACCCGGACTAGAAAGAGATTAGTCTGTAAAAGGAATCTTACTGGAGCTGGTGAGATTTTACCAGTATTCAGTTTTTTATTACTGTACTAGACTTAGACTGGCATGTTTTATTTTATTTTGCTTAGTAATTCACTTTTTTCTGTCTGTTACTACTTGGAACCACTGAAATCCTACTTTCGGTAGTTAATAAAATCACTTTTTACTTATTAATTAACCCAGAGTATTTATTAATACTTGGGGGGGGGGGGACAAACAGCTGTGCATATCTCTATATCAGTGTTATAGAGGGTGAACAATTTATGACTTTACCCTGCATGAGCTTTATACAGAGTAAAATGGATTTATTTAGGGTTTGGACCCCATTGGGAGTTGGGCATCTGAGTGCCAAGGACAGGAACACTTCTGTAAGCTGCTTTCAGTTAAGCCTACAGCTGTTAGGGGATGTGGTTCAGACCTGGGTCTGGGTTTGCAGCAGGC
The DNA here is from genome assembly GCF_015237465.2 of Chelonia mydas. Classification (NCBI taxonomy): domain Eukaryota; kingdom Metazoa; phylum Chordata; order Testudines; family Cheloniidae; genus Chelonia; species Chelonia mydas. The sequence continues at coordinate 213,053,545 of NC_057849.1, read as the reverse complement.
TAGTGGGTCTGGCTAAAACCAGGCAGGGTGCTGGAGTCCTAAGCTGACAGGGTAGGAAAGCAGGGGCAGAAGTAGTCTTGGCACGTCAGGTGGCAGCTTCCAGGGGAGTTCTGTGATCCAACCCGTCACAAGGAACACTCCCTAGGCAATGCTCTCCTCCTCCTTTGGGATGGGGACCTCCTTTACAGCATCCCTTCCTTTCCCCTGAAAAGTCCCACTGAAAATAAAAAGAGACAGAGCACACATCATTCTGATCACTCCTACGTGGCTCAGATAGACCTAGTATCCTTACCTCTCACAGATGGCAATGTGCCCACCATTCCCTCTCCCACTCACTCCACGTCTCGTCCACCTAGAAGCTGTAACAGCCTTTCATCATCTAGTAGAGGGGTACTCAAATGTAAAATTGCAGAACTACTAACTGTGGTTTCTAACCTCATTTAAATGTGCTTCTGCACCAAATGACTGGAGGATAGCTAACATGACGCCCATTTTTAAAAAGGGCTACAGAGGTGATCCCAGCAATTATAGGCCAGTAAGCCTGATTTCAGTACCACACAAACTGGTTGAAACTATAGTAAGGAACAGAATTGTCAGGCACATAAATGAACATAATATGTTGGGGAAGAGTCAACATGGTTTTTGTAAAGGGAAATCGTGCCTCACCAATCTACTAGAATTCTTTGAGGGGGTTAACAAGCATGTGGACAAGGGGGAATCCAGTGGATATAGTGTACTTTGATTTCCATAAAACCGTTGACAAGGTCCCTCACCAGAGGCTTGTAAGCTAAGTAAGCTGTCATGGGATAAGAGGGAAGGTCCTTTCATGGATTGACAGCTGGTTAAAAGATAGGAAACAAAGGGTAGGAATAGATGGCCGGTTTTCAGAATGAAGGAAGGTAAATAGTGCTGTCCTCCATGGGTCAGTACTGGGACCAGTCCTATTCAAAATATTCAGAAATGATCTGGAAAAAGGGATAAATAGTGAGGTGGCAAAATTTGCAGATGATACAAAACTACTTAAGATTGTTAAGTCCAAAGCAGACTGTGAAGAGCTACAAAGGGATCTCACAAAACTGGGTGACTTAACAACAAAATGCAGTTGAAATTTAATGTTGATAAATGCAAAGTAATGCACATTGGAAAATATAATCCTGACTATACAAATAAAATGATGGGGTCTAAATTGGCTGTTACCACTCAAGAAAGAGATCCTGGAGTCGTTGTGGATAGTTCTCTGAAAACTACCCACTCAACGTGCAGTGGCAGTCAAAAAAGTGAACAGAATGTTAGGATTCATTAAGAAAGGGATAGATAATAAGACAGAAATATCATCTTGCCTCTGTAGAAATCCATGATATGCCTGCATCTTGAATAGTTCATGCAGATGTGTTCGCCCCATCTCAAAAAAGATATATTGGCATTGGCAAAGGTTCAGAAAAGGGCAACAAAAATTATTAGGGTTATGGAACAGCTTCCATATCAGGAGAGATTACTAAGATTGGGACTTTTCATCTTGGAAAAGAGATGACTAAGGGAGGATATGATAGAAGTTTATAAAATCAAGACTTGTGTGGAGAAAGTAAATAAGAAAGTGTTATTTACTCCTACTTATAACACAAGAACGAGGCATCACCAAATGAAATTAACTAGCAGTACGCTTAAAGCAAACAAAAGAAAATATTTCTTCACACAACACACGGTCAACCTGTGGAACTCTTTGCCAGAGGATGTTGTGAAGGCCAAGACTACAAAAGAGTTCAAAAAAGAACAAGATAAATTCATGGAGGATAGGTCCATTAATGGCTATTATCCAGGATGGGCAGGGATGGTATCCTGATCCTCTGTTTGCCAGAAGCTGTGAATAGGGACGGGGGATGGATCACTTGATGATTATGTGTTCTGCTCATTTGCTCTGGCATCTGGCCATGTTTTGTAAGATAGGATACTGGGCTAGATGGACCTTTGGTCTGACCCAGTATAGCCATTCTTATGTTCTCAGTGCTGTCACACCCAATCACCAGATGGTTCCTCAAGGATATTTTAAACCTCTTTCCACAAACCTGGCTTCCCACTCCCACATGGGACTTAAAGCAGCTACTGAAAGGACTGACCAGTCTTCCCTTTGAACCTGTGCCCCACTGTTTGCTTACTTACCTCTCAATGAAAACGGGATTTCTGATAGTGATTACTTTGTCCAGGAGAATAAGAGAAACAGCAGCTCTGATGGCACAACTCCCCTGTATGGTATTCTTTCAGGACAAGGTTACACTCAGACAATATCCAAAATTCATTCTGAAGGTAATGTCCCCATTTCACATGAACTATTTGATTCACCTTCCAACCTTCTACCTCAAGCCTCACAGAGATAACAGAGAGGCTATATTACATACCGTAGATGCCTTCTACCCAGACAGAATAAAGGCCTTCAGGAAATCCTCTCCATTTCAGAAAGATCCAAGGGTTCAGAAATGTCGGCCAAAAGACTTTTCAAGTGAGTCTCAAACTGTGTCTGGGAATTACAGTTTCATCGGACTAGAAAGGACCTCAAGAGATCATCTAGTCCAGTCCCCTGCACTCATGGCAGGATTAAGTATTATCTCGACCATCCCTAACAGGTGTTTGTCTAACCTGCTCTTAAAAATCTCCAAAGATGGAGACTCCACATCCTCCATAGGCAATTTATTCCAGTGCTTACCCACCCTGACAGTTAGGAAGTTTTCCCTAATGTCCAACCTAAACGTCCCTTGCTGCAATTTAAGCCCATTGCTTCTTGTCCTATCCTCAGAGGTTAAGAAGAACAATGTTTCTCCCTCCTCCTTGTAACAACCTTTTCTCAACTTGAAAACTATCATGTCCCCTCTCAGTCTTCTCTTTTCCAGACTAAACAAACCCAATTTTTTCAGTCTTCCCTCAGATCATGTTTTCTAGACCTTTCATCATTTTTGTTGCTCTTTTCTGGACTTTCTCCAATTTGTCCACATCTTTCCTGAAATGTGGAGCCCAGAATTGGACACAGTATTCCAGCTGAGGCTTAATCAGTGTGGAGTAGAATGGAAGAATTTCTTCTCATGTCTTGCTTACAACACTCCTGCTAATACATCCCAGAATGATGTTTGCTTTTTTTGCAACAGTGTTACACTGTTGACTCATATTTAGCTTGTGATCCACTATGACGCCCAGATCCCTTTCCACAGTACTCCTTCCTAAGCAGTCATTTCCCGTGTTGTATGTGTGCAACTGACTGTTCCCTCCTAAGTGGAGTACTTTGCATTTGTCCTCAATGAATTTCATCCTATTTACTTCAGACCATTTCTCCAGTTTCTCGAGATCATTTTGAATTATAAACCTATCCTCCAAATCACTTGCAACCCCTTCCAGGTTGGTATCATCCAAAAAATTAATAAGTGTACTCTCTATGCCATTATCTAAATCATTGATAAAGATATTGAACAGAACCCGACCCAGAACTGATCCCTGCGGGACCCCACTCATTATGCCCTTCCAGCATGACTGTGAACCACTGATAACTACTATCTGGGAATGGTTTTCCAACAAGTTATGCACCCACCTTATTTATAGTAGCTTCATCTAGGTTGCATTTCACTAGTTTGTTTATGAGAAGGTCATGTGAGACAGTATGAAAAGCTTTACTAAAGTCAAGATATACCACATCTACCATTTCCCCTCTATTCACAAGGCTTGCTACCCTGTCAAAGAAAGCAATCAGGCTGGTCTGACAAGATTTGTTCTTGACAAATGCATTCTGATTGTTACTTACAAACTTACTGTCTTCTAGATGTTTTCACATTGATTGCTTAATTATTTGCTCTATTATCTTTCCGGGTACAGAAGTTAAGGTGACTGATCTGTAATTCCACAAATTGTACTTTTTTTCTTTTTATAGATTGGCACTTTATTTGCCCTTTCCCAGTCTTCTGGAATCTCTCCCATCTTCCATGTGTTTTGGAAGATAATCGCTAATGGCTCAGATATCTCCTCAGTCAGCCCCTTGAGTAGTATAGGACACATGTCAACAGGCCCTTGTTACTGGAAGACATCTCACGTGTCTATGTAATTTTTAACCTGTTCTTTCCCTATTTTAGCCTCTGATCCTACCTCATTTTCACGGCCATTCACTATGTTAGATGTCCAATCACCACCAACCTTGATGAAAACCGAAACAAAGAAGTCATTAAGCACTTCTGCCATTGCCACATTTTCTGTGATTGTTTTTTCCCCCTCATTGAGTAACGGGCCTACCCTGTCCTTGGTCATCTTCTTGCTTCTAATGTATTTGTGGTATGTTTTCTTGTTACCTTTTATGTCTCTAGCAGGTTTAATCTCATTTTGTGCCTTGGCCTTTCTAATTTTGTCCCTACATACTTGTGTTATTTGGTTACATTCATACTTTGTAATTTGACCTAATTTCTACTTTTTGTAGGACTCTTTTTTGATTTTTAGATCATTGAAGATCAGCTGGTTAAGCCAGGGTGGTCTCTTGCCTTACTTCCTATCCTTCCTATGCAGTGGGATAGTTTGCTCTTGGGCCCTGACTAATGTCTCTTTGAAATACTGCCAACTGTCTTCAATTGTTTTCCCCTTAGACTTGCTTCCCATGGGATCTTCCCTACCAACTCCTTGAGTTTGCTAAAGTCTGCCCTCTTGAAATCCATTGTCTTTATTTTGCTGTTCTCTCTTCTACCATTCCTTAGAATCATGAATTCTACCATTTCATGATCACTTTCACCGAAGCTGCCTTCCACATTCAAATTCTCAGCCAGGTCCTCCCTATTTGTCAAAAGCAAATCTAGAACAGCCTCTCCCCTAGTAGTTTTCTCCACCTTCTTAAATAAAGAATTGTTTCCAGTACATTGCAAGAACTTGTTGGATAATCTGTGCTCTGCTGGGTTTTTTTCCCAACATGTCTGAGTAGTTCAAGTCCCCCATCACCACCAAGTCCTGCGCTTTGGATGATTTTGTTCGTTGTTTAAAAAAAGCCTCATCAACCTCTTCTTCCATTTTTAATGTATAAAGCAGCAGCTCCTGCCTTTTTCCCCTGTCTGTCCTTCCTGAGCCAGCTGTACCCTTCCACACCAATATTCCAGCCATGCGTGTCATAGTTGTGTTAATTTACTAGCAATTCGAGTTCTTCCTGCTTTTCCCCCATAATGCTCACATTAGTATGCAGACATCTGAGATAGTGATTTGAACCCCCGCCCCCCAGTTCTGTCTTGTCTCTCCCTTATCCCTGCTATAACAGCCCATGTTCCCCCTAAATTCTGACTGTTCCCCCAGGTGTCCTTGTTTTTGATTTATCTGTGAGCTTTGGTCACCTCCCCTCTTTGAACCTAATTTAAAGCCCTCCTCACTAGGTTAGCCTGTCTGTATTCAAATATGCTCTTCCCCTCCCTCGATAGGTGGAGCCCATCTCTGCTTAGCAGCCCTTCTTCCTGGAACAGCGTCCTGTGGTTAAGGAAGCCAAAGCCCTCCTGGCAACACCATCTTCGCAGCCAGGCATTCTCCTCCAGGATGTATCTGTCTCTGCCTGGGGCTCTACCCTTGACCAGAAATATTGAAGAGAACACCACCTGCACTCCCAACTCCTTCACGCTTACTCCCAGAGCCCTGTAGTCACTTCTGATCTGCTGAGAGTCATACCTGGCAATCATTACTGCCCACATGGATGAGTAGTGTTAGGATATAGATATTCAGGCCTGTCTGTAAAGGCCTATACTCTAAGAATGTAGGTGTATTCTTATCACTTGGCTAGTTCTAGAGGTATAAAAGAAAGAATCAAAGTCACTGTCTGCCGGTGTAAAAGCCTTCTCTTACTGTGACAGTCTGAGGCCCTGTTCTTAGGCTAAGGCCTTTGGCTAAGCAACAGAGGCAGCCATAAGCTGTGAAGTGAACAGTCACATCTTCACATTCCAAACTAGTCACATTGAAAGAAGGTGCTATTGGGCTGTTAGGAATACAGTCCTGTCCTGGTAATGCCTATCGCCTCCAGAGAAAGGGAAGTGCCGAGAAGATGTAAAAGGAAACTTAGTTTGATAGCATCCTGTCTGGCAAGAACTCACTTATCAATAGCTGGCATGTGAAATCCTCACTTCTGTATTGTTTTGTCATTATAGTTCCCACTTTGCTATTGTTTGTCTGTATAATCTCTGTCTGGTTCTGTGATTGCTTCTGTCTGCTGTATAATTAATTTTGCTGGGTGTAAACTAATTAAGGTGGTGGGATATAATTGTTACATAATCATGTTACAATATGTTAGGATTGGTTAGCTAAATTTCAGGGAAATGATTGGTTAAGAATGATTGGTTAAGCTAAGCAGAATTCAAGTTTTACTGTATAGTCTGCAGTCAATCAGGAAGTGGGGGGGTGGGTGTGTGGGTGGGGGAAATGGGAACAGGGAATGAGGGTGGGGAAAGTGGAATCAAGTTTGGCTAAGGGCAGGAATGGGAACAGGGACACAGGTGTATGGATCTGTGGTGTCAGAGATGGGATGGGGGACACAAAGGAAGGAAGCTGGAATCGTGCTTGCTGGAAGTTCACCCCAATAAACATCGAATTGTTTGCACCTTTGGACTTCGGGTATTGTTGCTCTCTGTTCATGCGAGAAGGACCAGGGAAGTAAGTGGGTGAAGGAATAAGCCCCCTAACAAGTAGCATGGCGTAGTAGTCAGAGGGCCGGATGATCCTCAACAATCCCTCCATAACGTCTTGGATATGGGCCCCTGGCAGGCAACATATCTCCCAGGAGGCCATATTAGGGCAACAGATGGGTGCTGCTGTCCCCCTCAGAAGAGAATCACCAACCACCACTACCCTACATTTCCTCCTGGGAGTGGTGGCTGTGATCCTCCCATTCTTGGGGGTACATGGCTTCTGTTCCTCCACCTTTGGGGGTGATTCCTCATCGCTCGTTGCCAGGGCAGCATATTGGTTTTCCATCAGCATGGTGGGTGGGTAGGGGTGGAGCACTGCCTGCTGCCAGAAGTAATCAGCAGCCAGTATCCTCCCTGTGACTGAGTTATATCCTTGTCCCCTGGTGGTGTGACAGCAGTCCTCTGTAGCTGGATAGCTTCCTCAGCCTTGGATGTCTCCATGTGAATACTCTGAAGGAAATCCTCGTGGGCTCGGATGCTCCTCAGCCGAGCCACCTTCTCTTATAGCTCTCCCACCTGCTTCCTGAGAGATTCCACCACCAGGCACCTTTCACACTGGATGGTCTCTCCAGCCTGGCTTTCTGTGAGTGGGAAATGCAGGCCACCGTCTCTGCAAATCCACCCCAGGATCTGGGTAGAAGGTCCCATGGTTAGGTTGTCTGTCTGGATACAGGTGCAGGTGGAGGAGATAGGAGCAGCATTGGCACTGGTGATATGGCCCTTCCTAACCATAACGATGATATTACATCTCCCTCCCACTAATGCCCTCTCAAACTCCCCTGTTTGCGGTCCCCTATTCACTACCAAGTTTGCAATAGGACCCCTCTGGATACTATTCATACACACTCCACAAGGTTTATCTTCTCATCTCTCACCTTCTTCAAGAATGTCCCTGTCTTAGAGATCTGTAGAGTGGCAACAATTGGTGTCAGTCCACACCTTCGCAGAACTCTATGTGATCGCTGGAGACTCTGCCTCCGATGCCATTTTCGGCTTTACAGTACCACCATCTGTAACTGACCCGACTCCGAAGTTTCAGCCCCCCACATGGGTACTGCTTGGGAGTCACCTACAGTGAAACACCCATAGGGAGACTATTCAAAGAAGAAGAAGGAGTTACTCACCTTGTGCAGTAACAATGTCTCTTTGAGATGTGTGTCCATGTAATGGGGCACATGCCGTGCCCCTCTGGTTCAGTCCTGCTCTCCCTCTTCTCAGAGACTCAGGCAGGACCATCCTTAGGCTTATGCACCATTCACAGCTGAGTAGGGCATCTGAAAATTTGGGGCACCCTTGGATCTTAGTGTCCACACTTCCGCCTCTTCCTATCGCTGTTCTGACCCTTCCTGCAGTATCCCACAGCTGGCTGCTGCAGCCTGGTGAGTCTTCCTCAGGAGGGGATCGAGTACTTAAAAGTGAAAAAGTCTTCCAGCCTGCCAGACCTCCATTAGCACAACATTGAAACTGTTAAAGAGCCATTCAAGTGGCAACAAAGCCATTTAACCGCCATTTGCCAACCCCCAGGTATATACTGTCAGTTTCTGAATTTACTGACAAAAACAGTTGGGCATTACTGCAATGTTGACTCAGAACATGTTAGTCTACAGGACCTTAGTTTAAAAGTTGCTTTAAAAATATTTTATTAGTGTGTTGCTGAAGATGAGAAAATCACGTCTATAAAAAAATCCTTGCGTACATTTTTAGATGCACAGTCTGAGTATTCATCTTTAGGATTAAATGCTTGGATCTTCAGACAGAGAGTTTTTAATAAAAATCCTTCAAAAGACCACCCTTATCTAAAATACACATTTTAATTTTAATGACTATAGTACAAAAAACTGCTTCCCAAGTCTTCCTGTCCTTTCTGTCCATCCCTTCTCCCTTCACCCTCCTGTTGAAGAGAGCCTTTAAAGGGACAACACCCCTTTCCTACCAGATAGCTGGACAACTGAGTCTCCCTTTCTTTACTTCGGACTATTTGATGAACTAGTTTTAAGAGAACCCTCTAGCAAAATCAGTACCTTAGTAAGATATAAAATCCTTTGTTATGCCTAAAATCTTTGGAAACACATTTTTTAAAGTTGGTGACATTTCATAAACATGTCTATGGTTATGGAGATCACACAAAGTAAGTTAGTGTTCCCTTTTTTGAAAAGCAATGAACATTGTTATGAACATACTAAACTTCTGTGACTGATTAATTTAAAATAATGTCTTTGTTTCAGTGAGTTAAATATGTAGTAATCTGGAATGATTACTTTATGAAGGCTTCGGAGTACATTTAAAATATAAAATCAGCTTAGAAATACTGATTAAGAAAATGTAAAACAGAGAAGAGCTGCATCATGTATTCCATAATATTTAATGTTGTATTCGGCAGGGCAGCTGACTTGCCCTTACTACACAGTTTTTGCAGATAAATCTCTGACAAACTTCAAGGTATATCAAAAAACCCAGGACTGACATTTTTTACTCCCAAATTTAGTGCTTTTAATTAGGTACTTTCTGCATGTCCAGGCTTCACCTTCTGGCATGCAGTGGCAAACATGCTCCATTTTCTTTCGAAAGAAATTGCAGAAGAGTGTTTTTTTTTCCAATGTCATTTCCTTCATTTGGGTTCAGGGATTTGGCTGGAAGGAGGTGAGCAGGGAGGGAGAGGGAAGAGAGGAAGGAGACAGTGCAGAGAGGGTGGGGCCTGGGTGGAATGGGGGGGCAGGGCCGCAAGCAGAGCAGGGGTGGAGTATGGGTGGGGCCACAGGCAGAAGAGGTGGGCTGGGGAGCTAGCCTCCCCAAGCGGCAGCTTCACTCACTGCCCATGACAGCAGGTAAGAGCGGGTTGGCTCCCGCACACCCAGCGCGCACTGCAGTCTCCTTAGGCAGGGACCATATTCACAGAACCAAATGCATCAGCATTCTGCATGAGGGAGAGGGTACGGGGGTCTCTGTGGGGAACTGTGACTCTCTGCTGTTATGAGATGGGCCGGGTGGCTTGTATCCTTTGCTGCCTCGTTCCTCCTCACCCTGGGCTGTACGCCTAGGCTGCTGTTGGGCATAGGGGCACCAGTTTAATAATACTGCGTAGGGCCCCATAAATCCTAAGGACAGCCCTGAATTCAGGGACACTTCAGGCTGCTGCAACACCCATGCTCTTTATTTGTGATCATGTCCCCACCACCCGTTTCCAACTATATACAGACTTTTTACAATAGCTTGGCCCATCACAGGCCTGGCCAGCAACAGACTAGGAGACTCTAATCTCAGTCTGAGGCTGATCTTCCCCTCCTGGTCTCCACCCTTCTGCTCTCACTTTCCCCCAGCCTTATAGCTCCTGATAACGAGGCTGGCAGGTGTGGTTGGTTACCAGCCAAGCATCAGGCTATCTACCCAGCCCCAATCCAATAACCCTGATTGGGGCTGGAGTGGCAGGAACCAATTAAGGCCTCTCTAGCAGCACCCTGCCACAGTCCCTATGGGTGCTCCACAACCCACCCTCCTCCCCTCTATTTCAGAGTTCTTGTCAATGACTCTGCGGTCGAGAAGGAACTGAGGACAGTTAGCCCACGTGTGCTGACTAGCCTCATGGTGCAGCACGAGGAGAGACAGCACGTGTGCGGGCCCAATGGACACTGCTACTGATGTTCTCCGATCAGCAGCGCAGAGATGCAAGCACACCTACAGTGGAGCACGCATAGGGACACATCTCGAAGAACCATCGTTACTGCACAAGGTGAGTAACTGCTTATTGCATAGGATACAGCGATTATAAGTGCATGCATCACTTTACAAGCATTTCATAAAGTCAAAAAAACAAAACACATTTCTATGTGGCCTAAGACCCTGTTGCATAGGACCAAGGACATCAGCTGCAAGTGGTTGAGGCCTGAGGCCAGGACAAGCTGGTCTAACTTGAGGGCCCTGAGCTGGGACCCAGGAAAGTGGTTGGGCCTGGGTTCCCCTACCAACCCCCTGACAGAGCTGAGATCCGAGAGGGTTTTTCAGATTCCTGAGCAGCAGCAACAAACTGACAGCCCCACTGAGCTGAGGCAGCCGGTGCCACACCCTGCTTGGCCAGGTGGGGCACTGTTGGACTGACACACTGACTCCCAGTGCCCAGTTTCCATTCAGACCCTAGTGTGGGCATCCCACATTTATGCCCCAAGAGCTCACAGGCATGTGATATTTCCTTTTTTATGCCATTCCAGGCCAGTGAGATCATTGCTGTAGCTGGTAATGAGAGCTTGGGGTGGGCACTGGTGTTTGACAGCCTGCAATGCCCCCAGGGCTCTAGTGTCGATTGTCAGACTCTGGTTGCAGGCAGTCAGGCCTGTTGGTTGGAGTGGTGGTCGAAGCTGGATGTAGGGTTGGCACCGGGCTAAAGGCAGTGCTTTTGAAACCAGGGTCTGGGGACAGGCTGTGGGTCAGAACCCATGTCAGAGTCCATAGACAAGCCAAATCAGTGTCAGAGTCAGAGTGCAGATGCAGTCCAAGGGCAGAAGCCAGACTGGAATCACTCCCAGGGTCTGAAGGCAGAAGTGGGCCTGGAGCAGGTCAGTAACAAGGCTGGAGCAAAAGGTCAGAGTAAGGCACAGACAATGCTGGAGTGAGCTGGAAAGACGCTTGGGCAAGGCTGGGACAGAAACAGGAATCAGATCAAGGGCAGGCTGGAAGCCTAGGGACCCGTCTGTGACAAGGTGAGGCATCAGGAGGTTCCTGGACAGGTAGGGCTGTTGCACAGAGTAACTTGCAGCCATGGCAGGGTCAGGGAAATACCTGAGCCAGGGGATCATCTGACCCATGCCCTGCTCAGGGATAGGCTGCTGCAGCATGCCTGAGGACTGGATCACTGAAGCACTGGGGATAGGTGGGTGTAAGCCTGCCCACATCTAAAGGCAACTCCCGTCAGCCTAAGTGGGGGATTCATTGGACCCAGGCATCGAATAATTTCAGGGGACAACAAATGAAAATCAGGGATCACAGATATAAAATCAGGGATCCAGGGCGGGACACTGAGCAGAGAACCCCAGACAGTGTCCACTTCCCAGAGGAACTCTACCCTGAGACGTGTCTTGAGGGATGTTTGGAAATAGGCCTCACAGAAGCAGAGCACCCCCTTCTGTCCAGCTTTTTGGTGAATGGCCACCTTTGCCAGCGCCAGGTGGAGATTGACAAGGAAGTCTGACGACTTTGTTGGGCCAAGGATGGGGTGCGTAAATCACGAAGTGTGGGGGAAAGTTCAGCCAGAATCGGAAGAGGAGGTTCTGGAGGAGCCAGAAGAGGGGCTGTGAACTGGTGCACTCAATATAAATGTTCATCAGGGTCTCCCTCACTGGAAAACAAGCAGGTATTGGGGGTAGTTGTAAACCGTGCCAGGTACAAGCCTGCGTTCCTGGCTCCTTGAAGGAGCCACCAACTAATATACCCACCAGGCTGTGGGACCAGGGTGAAATACAGACTGACCCACCAGGGTTCCCCACCCTCCTTGGGTGATAGGAGGTCCCACTGTGACACTGCACCCCATATTTTTTGCAGTGATATTGCTAGGAGATGATTATGACATAATTATAATGTATTTTATGCAAAACAGGTGATGTGAGATGTCATTGGAAAAGTTATGATTTGCTAATATGATTATCCTATTTGTATGCATGGATCATTTTTGTATCTAAAGTTATGAATATGGACTATGTATCTGTATTTCAAATGTAGTTACACCTTAACACCCACTGGACAAGATGCTTTCAGTCTAGGTAGTGGGTGGGGAAGGATTATGGGATGGGCCATTAGGAAAAAACAGTAAGTCTTAGGAGAAGCTTATCCCCCACCTGGTGAGTCTTCCTCTGAGCGCCACAGACAGTCTGTAAGTAATGGCTGCTATGACTCTATGAGGACATGTGATGAGACCACAAGTCTCTCGACTCCATCTTGGGATGTCATTATTTTTCCAAGACTCGTCTGGGAACCAAGCTTTGGGAACCAAGGGTTCCTGCCATATACAAAAGCTACATAAGGCAGGGAGTGACATCATCTGGTGTTCTTCGTTCCCCACACAAGAAGATTCCTGGTAACACCGGAAGAACAAAGGCTGAACTGTGGGAAGTGCTGGACCCAGGCTAAAGGGATTTTTACCCTGTGAATGAAACACCTGGGATTCCAAGCTGTAAAGCAAGTGCAGCTTGCCCATTAAGAAACTGCATCCTGATTGTATAATCTCTTAGGGTGGAAATCTGCTATTCATATCCAATCAATTTAGTATATTAAGCTTAGTCTGCATTTTTTGTTTATTTGCTTGGTAATCTGCTTTGATCTGTTTGCTATCGCTTATAATCACTTAAAATCTATCTTTTGTTTTTGCATTATCGAAACCAGTGAGTTGGAGTGAAGTGTGTGGGAATCATAACTCAGGGGCAAAGGCTGTTGCATATTGCTCTCCACATTGAGGGAGGGGGCGAATTTTATGAGCTTACCCTGTACAGTTCCCAGTGCAGGGTAAGAAGGCATAATTTTGGGTTTATACTCCAGAGAGGGTGTGTGCATGAGGAGCTTGAAGTTGCCTTAGCTGTAGCCTTCCTATGCAGGGGCTGGTCAGAGAGCCTGCATGTAACTGTAGCTGAGTGTGTCTCTACCTGTATGTATGCTCATGAAAGTGAAGGCTGGAAGGCTTTGCACCTTGTCATGGAAGTACAGTGTGAGAGGGTGCCCAGGCTGGTGGGTCAGAGGGCTCAGTGATACTCCAGTTCCAGGTGGAACCCCAGGGGGAACCCATCACACCCACCACTTGTTGTCAAGGCTGGACACAAGGGTAAGGAAATGAAGGGTGAGGAGCATGAGTGCATAGTTGTTTTCTGGGTGCTGTTCGGAGACAGATTAGTTGCATATCTCACAGCCATCTCACATGGTACATAGGGGGTGGCCTGGGATACTTGTGGGGCAGGTGGCCAGTGGTAAGGTCCGAAGGGCCATGGGTGAGGGGCAGACATGGAGAAGCCTGCGACAGGACCCACTCAAGGAAAACACAAGTGGTGGGTGGTAGGGCTGCCCTCACCTCCTGGAGGACGCAACGAGAACTGTGTGCGGTGGAGAACCCCATGCGCTGGTTGAGCTCCATAGGGGTGCACCCAATCCATCCGGTCATAGTCCAGGGAATCCTGGTTGCACCAGCTGGGACCAGCGTCTGATGTACCGAGGGGGACTCTGCCACCTGCACACCTAAGTAGTGATTTTGTAGTAGCGGCGGCCATGAACCTGGTCACAAAGAATAGCTTCTAGGTCCTGAGGAGGTCTGATCCCTTCAGTGTTTTCCATACTGTGAAATAAACCGAGACTAACAGGGCTTTCGGGAAAGGTTCTTCTCCACCTGGGGGGGAGCAAATCAAGGCAAGTAGTAAAATATATCACTGTACAGGAGTAAATAGGAAATTCTAACAACAGGAAATGGTTACAGCACCTAGTCACAGGGACAGAAGCAAAATTTTTATTACTCCCCCACCCCCAACATACACACATGCATTCTCCATGTGGGGCAAAGCCAATACACTTCCTGGTTTAAGTCATACTCTAAACTCAGTGTAAGTCATGAAAGCCCAGTAGCAGGACGCTATGGATATTCTGTGCTTTCTGGAAGTGGGATTTAGGAGATTTCAGGACTTCTCCCCCAACTTCTAACCCTAGATCCGTAGTACCACAGGGTGCAGTATGGCACAGGCCCCGATGGTGTGGAAATGTGGCCATCCTGCCTCAGTTTCCCCTCTTTCAGTTCCATAAGTGCTCACACCCAAGACGGGGAGGGTAAGGTCCCCTGCCTTGGGGCAGTTACACCACTGAAACTTATCCCCTTCTTCACCTTCACAGCAGAGCTCTCCCACCTGCTTCATCAAGCCCATCCCAGCTACACAGGGGCAGGACCTCACTAGCCCACATGGCTCTTTCTGAGGTCTCCACAGCTACCCCTCATGTCCAGACTTCTGATCCCATCCTCTCATCTCCCAGCCACAGGCTTGCCTGCCCCACTCCTCGGGCTTCTGCCCCAGCTTCCCTCGGGTAGGAAGCTCTGCTGGCCCCATTCCAGACACCAGGGTTTGAGCAGAGATCTGCATGCAGGAGTGAAATCAGGAAGGCCAAATCACACCTGGAGTTGCAGCTAGCAAGAGATGTTAAGAAGAACAAGAAGGATTTCTTCAGGTATGTTAGCAACAAGAAGAAAGTCAAGGAAAGTGTGGGCCCCTTACTGAATGAGGGAGGCAACCTCGTGACAGATGATGTGGAAAAAGCTAAAGTACTCAATGCTTTTTTTGCCTCTGTCTTCACAAACAAGGTCAGCTCCCAGACTACTGCACTGGGCAGCACAGCATGGGGAGGAGGTGACCAGCCCTCTGTGGAGAAAGAAGTGGTTCGGGACTATTTAGAAAAGCTGGACGAGCACAAGTCCATGGGGCCGGATGCACTGCATCCGAGAGTGTTAAAGGAGTTGGCGGATGTGATTGCAGAGCCACTGGCCATTATCTTTGAAAACTCATGGCGATGGGGGGAAGTCCCGGGCGACTGGAAAAAGACTAATGTAGTGCCCATCTTTAAAAAAGGGGAGGAGGAGGATCCGGGGAACTATAGGCCAGTCAGCCTCACCTCAGTCCCTGGAAAAACCATGGAGCAGGTCCTCAAGGAATCAATTCTGAAGCACTTAGAGAAGAGGAAAGTGATCAGGAACAGTCAGCATGGATTCACCAAGGGCAAGTCATGCCTGACTAATCTAATTGCCTTCTATGATGAGATAACTGGCTCTGTGGATGAGGGGAAAGCAGTGGACGTGTTGTTCCTTGACTTTAGCAAAGCTTTTGACACGGTCTCCCACAGTATTCTTGCCAGCAAGTTAAAGAAGTATGGGCTGGATGAATGGACTACAAGGTGGACAGAAAGTTGGCTAGATTGTCGGGCTCAATGAGTAGTGATCAATGGTTCCATGTCTAGTTGGCAGCCCTTATCAGGTGGAGTGCCCCAAGGGTCGGTCCTGGGGCTGGTTGTGTTCAATATCTTCATAAATGATCTGGAGGATAGTGTGGATTGCACCCTCAGTTTGCAGATGACACTAAACTGGAAGGAGAGGTAGATACGCTGGAGGGTAGGGATAGGATACAGAGGGCCCTTGACAAATTAGAGGACTGGGCCAAAAGAAATCTGATGATGTTCAAGAAGGACAAGTGCAGAGTCCTGCACTTAGGATGGAAGAATCCCATGCACCGCTACAGATGAGGGACCGAATGGCTCGGCAGCAGTTCTGCAGAAAAGAACCTGGGGTGACAATGGACAAGAAGCTGGATATGAGTCAACAGTGTGCCCTTGTTGCCAAGAAGGCCAATGGCATTTTGGGATGTATAAGTAGGGGCATTGCCAGCAGATTGAGGGACGTGATCGTTCCCCTCTATTCAACATTGGTGAGGCCTCATCTGGAGTACTGTGTCCAGTTTTGGGCCCCACACTACAAGAAGGATGTGGAAAAATTGGAAAGCGTCCAGTGGAGGGCAACAAAAATGATTTGGGGACTGGAACACATGACTTATGAGGAGAGGCTGAGGGAACTGGGCTTGTTTAGTCTGCGGAAGAGAAGAATGAGGGGGGATTTGAAAGCTGCTTTCAACTACCTGAAAGGGGGTTCCAAAGAGGATGGCTCTAGACTGTTCTCAGTGGTAGCTGATGACAGAACAAGGAGTAATGGTCTCAAGTTGCAGTGGGGGAGGTTTAGGTTGGATATTAGGAAAAAGTTTTTCACTAAGAGGATGGTGAAACATTGGAATGCGTTACCTAGGGAGGTGATGGGATCTCCTTCCTTAGACGTTTTTAAGGTCAGATTTGACAAAGCCCTGTCTGGGATGATTTAGTTGGGGATTGGTCCTGCTTTGAGCAGGGGGTTGGACGAGATGACCTCCTGAGTTCCCTTCCAACCCTGATATTCTATGATTCTATGACACCTGTTCTGAAGGGGACAGCCTTGGAGCAGCTGTCACAGTGCTGCCAGCCCTGGCAAACTGCTCCTGGTGATGGGATTTTGATGAGGTGGGGCCCAGTCTCCAGATAACATGAAAAGCTCCAAACACCTAGTGAATTTGAGCCTTTGATTGGCAGTCTGCCCCACTTATCCACTTCCTGGGGCAGAAAAACCAACCAGAGCTGTTGCAAGGAGAGCTCACCTCCTCTCCCGGTAATGTTGCCAGCACCTTCTTCCATTATCAGTCAGTTCTTGAATTCTCTGACCTATGTTCTGTTTATTCAGGGTCAGTGGCTGCACTGTGCTGTACTGGCCCTTTCACGGTGAGCTGCTGACAAGGACTGTATTTAAGGCAGAGCTGGTGTAGCTACCGCATGGTTCCTGGTCTTTGCCTCTCTCTGGACAGATGAGAGAGAACTTCCTGTGCTGAGTCAGAGCTCTCACCACTCACCAAGATGGCTTCTGGCTGGGGAAACACCTTGTTGTTCATTGCCAAGGAGCTCACACTGTGGCAGTTTGGCCTTCATGAGGTAGGGGTGGCAAAGTGCCAGAGATGTCTGCATTTGAGCTGCTTCCTACAAGGCCACCTTTCTGTTTGGTACCACAATTGCTGCGATGGGCTGATTTCAAATTCCATTCTAAATGGCTCTGTTAGGACTGTTCTAACACACACCTACACACGGCTCCTTCAGGCTGGATTTTACCTTTGATTGACCTCTCCCACCCACTTTCCACTGGACTTCAGCTATGTTGTTTTCCTGGTTAACTTGCTACTGTCTCCTGGGAAGCTTGTGTCTTATGGCCAATGTGCTGCTCTTCACTGTAGAGAAGAGACGGGTTTCAGCTGCACGGACTATTAAGGAGATTCTGTATTCAGACAGATGGAAATGGCCAGGACCCTGTGATTCTCTCTTGCTCCCAGACTGACTAACACAGCCTGTGCTGCCTAGAGTTACCACACAGGGCAGGCCTAGCACTGGCCTGGGCAGAGAGTCTTGGAGTGGGTTGCTACCTACACTATGGTATGCGAGATGGTCACTCAGAACCTAGTCAGTCAGTGTTAAGAACAAGCTCTAACACGGTGAACAGGAAGCCCTCTGAGACTCTGCTGCCACTGATGGTTACATCTGAAAAAGGAAGCTCCATGACACACTCCTACCACTAATGTACCACTGCCATTCAGGAAGCCCTGAGCAGTCTGGATTCCACAAAGGGAGCAGGGGTTGGTCCCTTCTCCTTTGGATACAGCTGACCCCAGTGGTAACATCCCAGCTCTGTGGTTTTAGTGGCCTGGCTACAATTGGACACACACAGCTCTGTGGGGTTCAATTTTAGAGGTTTCTTTATTTCCACATTTGTTTTCATAATTAGTTTGTCAAATTAGCAGCATTCTTGGCTCTAGAGTTATTTAACTAATCAGACAGAATCATTTTTCACAGAGTTCTGCCCTGCACCAAGGAGGGCGATTACATGATGATCCGAGACTGAAGCAAAGATGACATCAGAAGCGGACTCGTCACTCATATATGGTAACAGCTGGAGTTTTAGAATTGTATTGGATGTTTTAGCTGCATAAAAATTTAGATAAACTCTCTGATAATGTCTAAAAAGGTGAATATTGTTTCTATTGGTTCCTTCTGGCAGCTGATGCCAGCATCTGAATCTACATATTTCCCTGCCACTGCTTTGCTGTCACTTGTTAGACACAGAGGAGCCCTGGCAGAGTGTTTCCGTGCTGCCTGTGCAGTGTCAGGAGGGGACGGCAGGTCCGTCTGGCAATGAAGGGACATCTCTCTGCTCAGCTGCTTTGGCTTCTCCTCTTTCTTCAGGACACCACGGGTAAGTGCCTGCTTTATTTCACTGGATGAGCTGGACAGACGAGAAATAGGAAGAAAGTTTTAATCCACTAGAAATAGTGGTTTATTCCAGAAGTCAAGGAAGCAAATGGAAAGCAGGCAGTTGAGGTTAAAGTAAATTTGTGTTTCTGATTTTCTCCCATTGGTTATTCTGAGAGAGGAGGTTTATATATTTGCAATAATCATAGGATTTGACCCAGTCCCAGACCATGTGCTTTATAAAATACCCCAGTCTTGTGGCACTGTGAGCCCAGAGTTGCTTTTAGTGAACTAATGGCTTCAGTGCTTACAAATTCCTGATAACTAATCAGAAGAAAAGCAGAGTGGGCTTCTATATTATGACTTCCAGCCTCATCGCCCGTCCAGCTCTGTGCCTGTGTATGGAACCTGTGAATAATTCCAGATATACACTCCTGCCATTTAAAATAACACCGCTGTCCTGTGTGCGTCCAACGTGCCGGGCCAACTTCAGCAGGGTTTGAATGATGCACTTGTCAGGATACTGAACTGTTCAGTAGCAGCCTGTTTCTGTGAGTTGCTGCAGTCTGAGACGCTGCTGTTCTGTAGCTGCAGTGTGAACAGGTGAAGCTGAAGATGAAAGTCAGATTTTAGAAACCTCAAATATTTAGCTACAGACAAACTGCGGTACCACAGCTGGTATGTAGAGACCACAGATAGCTCTGCAACGTCTCTGTGCCTCGGAGGGTAGGTGCTGAGGATTCCAGAGCAAGGACATTTTCTGAAGTGGGGGTTTGTACCTGAACTTCCCCAGAAAGTTGCACAGAAGTAGCTGGAGTTTGATCTCATGATAAAACTGACCTTTACCAGAGTGAAAATGCAGAGAATTCCACTGGGATTCTGGGTAACCAAATCTCCATGGCACACTCCATGTGAAACCATGGGGCTCTATTCTCCCTGCAGGATGGAGGGATTCCCATTACCTACAATGGGTGGAACTCGTACCCTGCAGGGAGAGAAGGCAGCCCTGGACTCCGCTGGTCAACAATCTGGTCAGAGTCATAAGAGAGGCTGGTTTCAACCTTCCTTTTCTTGTCTTTAAATTTGACTCCATGTGGAACAGGAATGTCCCCTTCACGCTTATGTCCAGTTAAAAGCTCATAACCCAACAGTCCATGAGAATGTTTTTCAGCTGGATTTAAATGCAGCTTAGAATGGCTGCTGAACTCCCTGCTACCCTTCCTCACTAATGGGGCACTTTACAAATCTACAAATGGACACCTACGAACGGGCTGGATTCTGGTTCCACCTAAATGTCTCACAGTGGTGAAACCGACACTTCAGCAGGTTAATGGTTTCATCTTTGATTGTTAAAACTTTAGAAAAACAAAACAAAAAAAATTGCAGCAGAAGAGAAATGGTTTTGTGAAATTGTTGCCCCGTGACTAACAGCCTTTGCTGGTTTGGGCCACAAAGAGCAAGAAGCAGTTGTAACATGATGGTGGCTGCTGAAACCAGAGAGCAAACGCGCTGCAGTGGATATGCCCTTCTGGGAACGGCACTTAGAGGAAATCATAACAATAAACCCCCAGTCACGTCTGTGGCGAGGACACCATGGAATACATGAGTGCACAGCCTGTGCCCCCTGTGTAACTTACAGATGGTTCTATGGTGAAAACCCTGCACTGGGAATCCGGCGATTAGGGTCTGTTCTTGTCTCTGCCATAGATTGAGTGTGTGACCTTGGGGCATCTCATTTAATTTCTCACTGCCTCAGGTTCCCTTTCTGTAAAATGGGAACAATACCTACCTGTGTGATTGAAGGTGGAGAGAGAACGTGGAGATAAAATTCACCAGATAGAAAAAACCTTTAAATAAATTAAAATGATCAAAGTCAACTCTTTTGTTCCAAGCCGAACACATGGGTTCCTACAGAGCGGGGAAGGGTCAGAAGAGACAGCAAGTTACTTAATCTGACTCAGTGTTGCAGAATGAATCCCTTCAACAAGGGGTCACCAGTACACAAATTTGAGAACCACTGAACAAGAAGGATGTGGAGGTGGGTCCAGAGCTCCTGGGCTTCCCATAATAGTCACTGTGCTCTGGGGAAGGGGTTTGTTTTCACCATGAGATTGTATGGAACAGTGGCCCCCTCCCCACAGCTTCCCATCAATATACAGCTGTAATTGCAGCTAGGGGAAGCTCTCTGCTCTGAGGGTTCTGATGTTCCCTGGCCCCCAGGATGGAGTTACAGCCCCTGTTACTGGAGGGGGAATGTGCTTTATAAAAACTGGGTATAAAATAGTCAACACAGATGAATCTGCACTTATACTTTGGAACCAGCAGGTAAATGCAGATGGGGAAAAACATTTTCTCTAATTCCTTCTGAGAAAACATTTAAAAATTTGAAGCAGGTAGAATGGGAGGGGTCTGGGAGGAACAGTGACTCAGACAGAGGAGGAAGGCAAGTAACATTGAGTGGCAGGTGGGCTGTATGTGTGTGTGGGGGGGTGGCACTGAATGGGCAGAGCAGCAGCAAGTGTGAGGGGAGGGGTAGCAGGTTAGTGGGATATGTCTGGCTCTCCATGTTATGTTCACAGCAGAAACACAGAGAGTTAGATAAATATATGAAATACTCTTTCTGGAAGTTTGCAATGTAACATGACTTTATAACTTGGAATGTAGAACCCTCACACACAAGAACCCCAAAACAGAGAGAGACAAAGCAGGGTGCTCCACAAGGCAGAGAGGCACAACTTACCCTACCTAGATTTAGGCTCAGATTGCCACTTCCTTACAAAGCGCTCCATCCCTAGCCTGCAAACAGGACCAGGAAGTCCCTTCCTCTTAAAGTGGCAGCAGGTTGTCATTTTAACAGTTTTCAATACACCACACTCCTTTCCAGGCAGGAGAGGTTGTTGGAGATCTTTGGAGGAGCTGGTGCCAGGGAGAGGTGGGGTGGGGAAACATGTTTTCAAGTGAGTGGTGGGGGAGAAGGAATGAGGAGATTGCTGTGTGGTTCACCACCCTCCCTCACCACCCAGTGACGGTGCTCAGCATTCACCAGCCCAGAGAGCTCAGAGGGGAGGAGATACCTTATGCTGTCTCCCCAGTGACAAGCCTGACTGGGATATCAAGGAGTAAAGCCCAGTACCCTTGTGTGATAATCTCCAAGCCAGAGGGGATGGGCTCTGTGCTGTCTGCAACTCTGCTCTGTGTCTCTTTGAAGGTGCTGATGAGCTGAGGCTGGTGAATGGAAGCAGCCCCTGTGCCGGGAGAGTGGAGGTTAAACACCAGGATCGGTGGGGGACAGTGTGTGATGATGCCTGGGACATGGAAGATGCTGAGGTGGTTTGTAAGCAGCTGGGATGTGGACCTGCTGTCAGTGCCCTTGGTAATGCTCATTTTGGAGAAGGATCTGGACCAACTTGGCTGATTCTAGCTGATTGTGATGGTGACAAGTCAGCTCTCTGGGACTGCAATCATGAAGGATGGGGTGCAATCCAGTGTTATCATTCTTTTGATTCCGGAGTGATCTGCTCAGGTAAGAACTCTGCCAGCCTGCCCCGTAGGAAACTCCCTATGAGGGAGAAGGGACTGAACCCAAAGTGTGTGACATTCCTGGCGACTCAGAGCTGGACGGTACCCTGCACTGAGGTCTGTGTGGAGCTGACCAGTCTCTCCCTGAGCTCCCCTTGGTAGATTGGGGATGAGCAGGCTGTGCCATCCTCTGGGCAGGTCAGGCAGCTGTCATGGAGTAAGGGTGGGGTGGAGCGAAGCCCCATTAGCAGGTCTGTGCTGGTAGGTGCCTGTGTATAGAAGCCCAGTGTCTCCCCAGGGGAGCAGCAGTTGTGACCCTGCCTGTGGCAGCTGGGACTGGAGCCGGGGGGGGGGGGGGGTGAGTGCTGTGGAGTTTTCCCCAGAGTTCCCTGAGGCAGCAGGTGAGGAGCCCTGAGCCTGACCATGGCAAGTGGGAGGGGCCAAACCAGCTGGGGGTAGGTGCAGGGGGCAAAAACTGACTCCACTGCTCCACACAGCTCCCTCCTTCCCCGAATCCCCCCAGGGTCAGGCAGGAAACTCCCACATGACGTGTAGCTCTTTGTTCCACAGCCCACCTGGCTGCCTTCCCATGCAGGGTGAGCTAGAATTACCCCCAGGATAATGTCGTGGAGACGGCATCTGGATCCCTCTGCACTTGGGAAATAAATGTCTATGTATAACCTGGCTTCATCAAAGCTTGTGTTGTTAAAATGGCTGTGTTTGCACACAGGTCTAAAGAGAGTGACTGTTAAAAACAGCCCTGACACATGTAATACTAAGCCCTGGTCTACACTACAGAGTTAGGTTGATGTAAGGCAGCTTACGTTGACCTAATTCCATAAGCGTCTACACTAAAATGTAGCTCCTGCCAATGTAACTTGCCCATTACCCCGACATAACAACTCCACCTCCATGAGAGGTGTAGCACTTAGGTTGATGTAGCTAGGTCTACGCACTGTCAGTGTGGACACTGCATTGCTTACATTGACTGACTGTTGCTGCCTTTCTGAATCCATCCCAAAATGCACCACACTGATAGTTAAACTGATGCAAGCATGGGCGGGGTATGGCAGGCCAGGGGAGGCTGAACCTCCCCAAACAGCCAGGCATGGCCCCACCCACGCTCCACCCTGAACCCCCTCCTGCTTCCTGCCACTTCCCAATGACCTCAGCCCAGGGAGGTTGCTCCTCTTCCCCGAGGGGGCTGGGGCTAGCGCGTGCCAGCCTGGGGCTCAGGACTCCGGCCAGTTGGGGCCCCCGGTGCTCTGGGGCTGGGGGCTCTTGGGAGGGTTGGTCAGGGTGGCCCGGGGCTGGGGCGGGGGGGCCAGCAACCACGGTCAGGGGCTCGAGGTTCCCGCAGAGGAGGGGGGGCAGAAGGGGTGGAGGAGGGGTGGGGCTTCAGGCAGAAGGGGCAGGGCCGGGGGCTAGGCTCCCTGAACGGGTGGCTCAAACACCGCCCATGGGTGCAAGCACTCCTGGTGAGGATGCGCACCACCAACACAAGAAGCGTAGTGTGGACACACAAAAGCGATTTAGTTACTGTGGCGGCTATATATTCACATAACTTAGGTCAACTACATTTTGTACTGTGGACTTGCCCTCAGTGTAGGACATTGGTCGCTGCAGCTGGCTGAACAGCGACAACACCTCTTTGTTCTGATTAGCTCAGTTTGCATCTCTCTGCAAATCCCTGATCACCACCATTGGTGAAGTCACGATTGATCACTGGGGTCAGTGCTTTCTGTGTCTCCCCTCTCACACTGCCACTCACTTACCACCCTGAATTCCACTGAAGGCATCCGATGAAGTGAGCTGTAGCTCACGAAAGCTTATGCTCAAATAAATTGGTTAGTCTCTAAGGTGCCACAAGTCCTCCTTTTCTTTTTACCATCCTCAGTGACAGTATCCCCAGAAACTGTGGGGGAGGTCACCCCTCCCCTGTGCCCTCTTGGCCCTGTGTCAGAACACAGGGGCCACAGTCACCATAAGCCTCCCCCACCCACCTTCCCTCAGAAATACGCCGGGCACAGTGGGGGCCTCAACAGGCCCTAAAGTGGAGTAACCCTCAGCACATGGAGATGCACTGGCTCCCCTCTCAGTCCTGTGCCAGGTTCAGCACTGGTGCATGGATCTACCGAGATTGAGGTGAAGAGTCTCTCTCTGAGTTTCATTCTGGGTTTCCCGTGTGCAGTGAGCTCTGCAGCTGCAGTGTCTCAGCTGAGGTGTAACTGCCTGAGCTGCACCATCCTAATTTCCACTGTTTCTATACCAGAAATGCACAAGTGCAGAGAGGAGCTCCTTTGCATAATGGCAGGAGCCAAAAGTGGGAGCCTGGCAGCCTCACACCCATTCCCTGCTGGGCCTGTTCTTGTCTCTGCAGCCGCAGCTCTGGGCTTGTAAACCCTGAACTTCTGGGCCTATTGGTGCTGCTTGGAGGATTTGGGGAGGATCCAGAGGGTACAAAGGAACTCGACTGGCTATCAGGGAATTAGGCACCAGCATTTACCTTGTAAATTCTGAATAAACATGAAATGGAAACCGACTTGTCTGAGAAACCCTCATTCTATCCATCCTGCTCCAGCGTACCTCCTGTAACTCATCTTGGTACGGAAGCGACCAATGAGACACATGAACTGAGTGTCCCCTCACAGTTATTATTGACAATTATTTACCTGAGGTTACAGAAAGAGACATTGACACTAAAGGAAAAGATTCCTTGGCATTTTAAGTTCCCTGCATGAATGCTCTGTGTTTGTCCTTCATTTTGGGTCTTTATCACATATTGGCACCACATTTGGCCCTTGGTAGATTGAGAGCTCTGCTGCCTAGACACAACTGCTGTAAAGTTACACTGAGTCTGTGCTAGGGCAATGCTCACATGTACTAGCCTGCACAATGACCCTCCCACACCTGACAAACACTGGCTGGATGTTGGTAGACCCCACTTTACCAGTCAGTAATGAGCTCAGGTGCTCTGCTACTTTCCCTCTCTCCCACTTCTCCTGTCTGCACAGCCCCTCCGTGGCTTTCACACCCTGCACCCACACAAAACCTATCTGGCCAATTTTCTGTATTGCACCAAGGGAAATGCATCACAATTCCCTTCATCTACACACCAGGCAGCAACCCTGTACACACCAGGAGTACAGGAGGCGAGCAGAGAGGCCAACACTCAGCATGGCATTGTTAGATATTGTTATTGAATGGGATCCCTGTCCACTAGCTTTGCACTTCTCTTTAGAGCAACCTTGTGGCTTCTCCAGTTTACACCATCCATTTACATCCAGGCTCTCATTTGGAAATAAGCACAGTATGGATTTTGCTGACAGCTCCCTTTTGGACCGTGCCTTTTGTCTCTCAGAGCCAGCTGGTCTAGCTTCAACTACACCTATGTTTCACTGGCAACAATCAGCTTAGAGGTGGCAAGTGGGTGCAGTTGACTAGTGGTGATGTGTAAGGCCCACTTTACACCACTCTTACACCAGTGCAGTTTCCTACACAAAGCACTATGGAGGACAGAGACCTCTGTGTGCACATAAACCTGCAGTCATTGCTAGAGTTGAACATTTCTCACACTATTTACTGTCACTGGTGCTCTCAGAGATCGGAGGCTGTTGTTCATTCATTGCAATGAAGGCCAGACTCTCCTTACTGCCTGTGGACAGACAGCTTTGCATGTCAGTGACTGTGGAATTAAATTAAAATTCACTAACAAAAAGCCTCATTAATGCACCTGGTGGGAGATGAAGGCAGTCTGTGTTTTTAATGATGGGTTTACTTAGGTTCATGGGACTCTGTATACTACTACTTCAGGGAGAGGCACTGTACCTGGGAGTCAGGGGGAAGACTCAGTGTGTGTAAGGCAACCAAGAGGGAGAGCGGAGAGACACTATTTAGAGTGATAGGTGCCGTGTCAGGTCAGGGAGGATAGCAGTTGTGTCTGGGTGGCGACCAGCTCCCTGCTAGGAGGAGGGGCCATGTCTGAGTGAAAGGAAGGGGGCAGAATCAAGTGACTGACAAGAGAAAGCCTGGGAACAGGAGTGAGTCTGACCAACAGGAAGTGAGATGCCCAGCACTGGAGAGAGGAGAAGCCAATTTGGAGCAGTCTGGAACCAGCTATGGAAAGGTCAGGACTGGCTGTGTGGTGAGGCCCAGGTCTTCATGCAGGGTCCCCCGGAGAACTGGCCCCTGGGCAGCAACATCCCTCAGCTTGGGCCTTTCCCTCTTCAAGGTCACTCCCTGGTTAAAGAGTTTTGTTGGGAATATTCCCCACCAAGCCAGGCTGAATTAGTGCTTCAGCTACCTAGGGAAAATCCACCACCACCTGGCAAACTTTGCTCTGACTGAGAGTCCATGCTGCCTGCCTACTGCGAGTTTGTCTGAGCACTACGGTAGGAGACTCAAATTAGGATTTTTAGTAATGTTATTGCAATGTGCACCTTGACCCCTGCACCCCTTTGTGATGAGGGGAAATCCCGGGAGCAGAAGCAGCCTGACTCCTGCATGAAGAGGATGCCTGAGAGCAGCGATCATCAGCCCCCGTGCAGTGACTGAGGAGTTTAGATTCATGGGAAACTAATGGGTACTATCAGCATGGGCACCAGTGACCCTGAGAGCAGTGTTTACTGTGTTGTGCTATATTTACTTCCTGTTTAGTATAACTACTGTGTTGAATATACTATATGTGTCTGCTTTATTTCTTGAGAGTCTCTAACTATCTGGCAAGTAAGTGGGGGTTACCCTCTGGTTAGAATTTTCCTTCCAGCTGCCCTGGGACCCTGCTAGGAAGGAACAAAGAAAGTGGATGCACTGCCAAATAAATTCATATGGGAAGAAAATAAGGAAGTTGCATCCTGCTGAGCTGGAGACGAGATTCAAAAGAACCCAGGCCTGTCCATCAAATCCTGTGAGGAGATTGATGCTAAAGAAGGTAATTGGATGGATAAGGGGTGCTACATAAGGGTGAATGGGTTGTAAAAGGATTTTCACAGGATAGCTGGTCCCTGTGGATAGGCTAAGTCAGCAACCCTGGACCAGAGTAGGTGAGTCCAATCCAGCAAATTAAAGAGGGTCGGGCTACACCTGGGGCTGTAAAGGGCTGCTTGTGGGCAGTTTGGGAAGATGGACAGAGACAGGCTGCATCCTGGGCAGGGGAAGGCACACCAGAGTGGAGTTAGCTCCTGTGGTGTATCCCTGCAACAAGGGGCCAGGGGCTTAGGTAAGCAGCTAGGGGCCAAGAAGGGAGCAGAGCTGACTGAAACTGGGAAACTGCCAGGAGCAGCAGTGCCAGAGACCGCTGGATGGGGGTGTCCCTGAGACCAAGGAATGAGGAAAAAAGTTTGTTTTTTTCTGTTGATTTGCTAACTTCTCTTAAGAAAATAAACCTTCTTGCAAAAGACTGGGTGTGGCAGTGCATTCTTTGAAGTTGCAGGAGAAGCATGACTGGGTGACAAGGCTGTAAAGGGATTGTCAAATTTAGCATGTGTGGGGTTCTTTCTGGGGAATACACTGAGTATTTGAGTGTCGGACAGATGTAGGGTTGTGAGTATAGTCTGTTCAGTACAGTTCACCTAAAAACAAGTTGTATCTTAACAGAGAGAAGGCATTTGATTCAGTGCTACTCTTGTCATGTGCCCTATTCTCTGAGTGATATTTTCAAAGGCAAAGTGTGCATGTTTGTGCTATGGCTGTGTTAGATCACAGCTCAAAGAAGGCAGAGTTAATGTTGCATGGGTGTGCACCTTAACTTTGTGTTTTCAGAGGTTTGAGTTTCCTGAACTCAGCATTCTGGAAGAGCACAAGATACCTCTGGGCAACCTTACCCCTGCACAAATGAAGGTTTCTATCAGTGAATTTCCTAGTTTTTTTGGAACAAAAAGAGAAGTGTTTGTTGTCAGAGTTAGTAGTCATTTAGACGGTTGTAGTTGTCACCTATGTTTGCAGTTGATAGAAACTGTAACTAGGTAATTGTAAAAAGACCTAACTTTTATATAGCCCTTTTCATCAGTAGATCACAAACAGCTTTACCTCAGTATCCCCATTATACAGCTGGGGAAACTGAAACACAGAAGTGAAGTGATTTGCTCAAGGACACTCAGAAGTCCAGAGGCAGAGCTAGGAATAGTCGCAGTCCAGGGGTCTCTATACTAGGCCACATGGTTGCTTGGTGATTCCTCAGTGCTCCTACCCACCTTTGTACCTTTTGTCACAATGGAATGGGAATAATAGTTGTGCTTTGAAACGTTTGTAATGGGTATTTGCTAAGAGGGTCAGTCAGAAAAATTCCATCTGTCTGTCCCAAAATCTTGACAGTCTTGTATTACATAGTTGTTACAGTAACTTTAAGTGTGTGAGAGGAGACTGATATTTTTTTCTCCTTCTCCACCCCCTGTCCAACCAGTTTCTGTAAAATTAACCCTCCTCAACATTTCTAGCTCCCCCTCCCCTTCCTACCCCAGTAAGCCATTAGTTGGCACTCAAGAAGCCATTAACATGGAAGAAGTTGTTCCTTCTGTCTCCGGCCCTGTGCTTCTGCATAAACATATCACAGCAGCAGATCACTGGAGGGCTGCACCCTACCTTGGTTATGGCACCTGAGCTGCACACTGATCTGGGGCCCGCCATTCCCCTGACCCACCCCACCCGGGACTCCTTCCCCAGCTAGGCTCCAGGCCAATCTAGTCCACCCCCATCCAAACTGCCTCCTGCTGCACCCACCTAATGGTGACCTGTACCTTTACTAACCATTTCCTAAATTTTAGAGGAGGAAAATTTAAAGTGGAACAGTTTCAACAGGAGACATTGAGAGCATTCCAGCCTGGAATAGTTCATGGCCTGGTGATTACCACACTCACCTGTGGATCAGGGATAGAATTCCTGAATTTAAGCCCCTGCTCCTGAGTAGGGTTTCAAACCGGTGTCTCCCATATCCCAGACAAGTGCCCTAATCACTGGACTAAAGGTTATAATGGAGAGCACACACAATTTTTGTATGACCCACAATGGGCTCTTCTGATTTTCTGAAGAGTTCCAAACAGTTTCAAGGCTGAATCAAATATTTTTTTCTGATTTTTTTGGTTTGCTGTCTGAACCAAGACAACAATTACTGGCCTGGCTGTAGCTTGGACTGGTGACATCAGAGGGATGGAGGCTGTGGTGAGGATCGGTGTGGAGGTGGAGAGGCTGGGTGGGTGTGACACTCATAGCGTCCCAATGCCAGGAGGCAAGGGCCTCTCTGGTATCAGGTAATGAGTTTCAGATGGCCTGGCCAGTTCAGTGTCCCCCAATTCACTGAGGTCATAATCTGTGTCTGAGAGGTGGCATGTACAATATTGGAAAACTAATAAATCACTGATCATTGATATTCTTACACATTGTATGTACGAAGTGTGTTCAAGGGTTGTGAGTACAGGCTGGAATAATGACTAAAGTGTGTTTAAACCAGGCATGTCACAGGGAGTTGGCAAACAGGTCTGCCAAAGGAATGTGTTTGCTTCTCTGACCAGCCTGGTCATCAGGTAGAGATGAAAAAGGTCTATTTGCGTATTAGGAAAACAAAACTATCAAGCTCCAAGTTGGGGAGGAGACATCATGTCATCTACACGCAGGGGGCGAGAGAAGCTTGGTCTGAGTTTTACCTAAAGAGTACATTGCAACTGTTTACTGGGCTATAAAAACAGGGGAGCTGAACCTCAAGCAATAAGCAATTGAATCAACTGATTGTATACAATATTATGTACAATATTACTATATTATGAAAGTGTATTGAGTAAGATCTTCCGTAAAAGCCTACGCCACACATAATATCATCATGGAACCTATGTATTATAACTATATTAAGAATTATGGCTTCTCATTGATATTGTGGTTTAAAGTGTGTGTCCAAATAAAGGGTTTCTCCCAGGCAGGAGGGAAGGCAACTATCTACCTGTCCCCACTGAAATTAAGCAAAGGGTCCCCCAAAACAAGAGAAGCTCTATTTGCATAGAAATCAGGAGGGGGATAGGAAGTCCAGAGAAAAGGAAGAACAGTGTAAGGTCATCCTGCCTCTTGAAACAAGATCATTGAACTTTGGAAGATATATGCAAGAACAGAAACCATCTTTGCAATCCATCACTAGGCAAACACAAGACAACAGTTGCAATTTGACCCATGTAAAAACTTAATTGTTAGTCTGCTGAGAGCACAATCTGTCATGCTGACCATGTAGTCCCCTGTCAGTATCCCTCTGTTGTTTTTTGTCTTCTACCTAGATTGTAAGTTCTTTGGGGCAGAGACTGGCTTTCTCTTCTGTGTTTGTACAACACCTAGCACAATGGAGTCCTGGACCATGAGTAGGGCTCCCAGGTGCTATGATACTACTACTAATGTGCCTGGTGTGACAAGTGCTTGTTGGATTTTACACAACATCTGTGAGACCCAGGTTGAAATCCTGGAGGATGGAAGGGGTAGGAACTAGATAAATCTTCTCAAAATTATGGGCAGCCAGAGAGGGGTCCCCTGCAAAATGGTCCAAGTGGTTAAGGGAAGAGAGTGGGGGTGCCTTGTGCTTCTGCTAGGATGCCACAGGAAGTTGTGGCTAATGAACACTGTGAGCAAGCAAGGGAGTTTTGCTTTGATTACATTCTGAATTAATAGCATGGGGTGGGAGGTACTATGCCATTTATGGCCTGAGATTGACCTGATTAAGTTTTTCAGACAAAATGGTAGCCAGAGGAGAGCAGCACAAATGATTAACTGTCTAGAAAACATCAACTACGAGGAAAGATGGGAAAAAATGGGTTGGTTTAGTCTGGATAAGAGAAGGCCAATGGGGGGACATCCTATGATTCTTCAAGTACATAAAAGGCTGCTATAAATAGGAGGGCACTAAATTGTTCTCCTTAACCACTGAGGACAGGACTAGAAGTAAAAGGATTAAATTGCAACAAGAAAGATTTAAATTAGACATTGGGGAAAACTTCTTAACTGTCAGACTTGTTAAGCAGTGGAACCAATTACTTAGGGAGGTTGTGAAATCTCTGTCATTGGACATTTTTAAGAAAGGGTCAGACAGACATCTGTCAGGGGTGGTCTAGATAATACTTACGCTATGTCTACACTGCAGACCTTACAGTGGCACAGCCATAAGGTATCCTGTATAGCCTCTCTACGCTGATGGGAGAGGTCTCTCCTGCCGGCATAATTAAAGAGCCCTAATGAGCAGCAGTAGCTGTATCAGTGGGAGAGCGTCTCTCACCAACACAGCTCTGTCCATACCGGCGCTTTTGTCAGTGAAACTTTTGTCGGTCAGGGGGTGGGTTTTTTTTTCCCCCCACACCCTTTCCGACAGACGTTTCACCGACAAAAATGCCAAGGAAGACATAGGTTTAGTCCTGCCTTGGTGCAGGGGACTTGATTAGATGACCTATCAAGGTCCATTCCAGTCATCCATTTCTATCATTCTATGGAAATGAATTTATTGAGTTTATCAAAAAAAGTTACTGTCTCTTAGGGGCGTGAATTTTTCACAGCCATGACCCATGTAGCTAGGGTGACCTAAGTTTTAGGAGTAGACTAGTCCATAGAATGTGGTGCAAACTGAAAAACTTGACTATTGAGGGAGAGCCCCACCAAGGAGTATTCACCCCTGACAGCGATGCATCAGAAAGCATTCTCCATTTCCTGTTGGGTTGAATGCAGTGGGAAGGAACTGTGCTAAGGTTGTTTGGAATTGTGCTCCCAGTATGGTGCATTCTCCACAGTTTGCAGGACATTGGAGCGTTGGGGCTCAGTGCTTGGCTTTTGCAGCAAAAGGTGCTTTATCATGGTTGTTTGCCTTTGCATTGTCTGCATCGTGTCCCTCCCAAGGGCTGTATGCTCCATTCTGATCTTTTGTGCACGCTCCAGGAAACCTTTCCAGCTGCTTTCAAGGCCCTCTATTGGGATTAACTGTATGCTCCATGGAACAGATCATCTACAGCTTTTTCTTATGTTTCCAGAGATTTGACAGCTTCTCTGCACACTACAACTCCCCTCTTCACACAGTTACATGTGCACAGGGAAATAAGAAAAAGCAGTGTCATTTATGGTCCCATTCTTCATTGTCTCCATGCCAACAATGATAAAATATGCTTGTTCCCATAAGGTTGGAATGCTATTCCCATCTTCTCTTCCAACTCCATGGTTTCCTTTGGGATGGAAAGATATTCCCCCATTTATTTCCCATTCTACAGACCTTTTGTACTTTGAGTGGTGCACACACGTGTGTGGGAGGAGGGGACAGGCTTTGTGTAGGGGAGTTTTTTAAAATTTGTATGGTTCTGAGCAGTTGGGGGCTGGATGGATGACTCTTTTCTTTTCTAGGGTGGGTAGAGGAGTGGTAGGAGCAGGTTAGTGAGTGCATGTGCCCTTCTACAGGCTTTACTGACTACAGCTGAGTAAATCATTGATTTTTCAGTTTAGTGGCCAAACCAAAAAATCTGAAAGAAGAACTGATTCATTTAGAGCCCAAACTGAATGGTTGTTTTTTTCTTGCAGAAACAAAACAAAAAATATTCTTTCTGATCTAATGAAAGATTTGAAATATGATTTTGAAAAGACATTAAAAAAGGAACAAGTGTTGGGTGGGAAGGGGAGAAATTTCAGTTGTTCATTCAGCTGTACTCAGGACAGGTTGCAGAGATGCAGGTGCAGTTACTAACCCGCTGGAGCACCTTCGCTGACTTGGTACGAGATGCAGCACCACCTCACTTTCATTTTCTCTGACAGTGCCCTGTAGATGACTGCATTCTGGTGACTCTTATCCAGAGGGAACTGGACATGCTTATGTCCAGACTGGCCAATCAAGTCCTGGGCCTCTACATGGGTCCATGTGGAAGCAGGGGGGCCCTGGTTGCTATGAGAATGTGAACTCACCTAGTAACGAAAAGAGGCGCTCCTGGCTGCCTGCCAGCATTTAACCAGAGAGGGTACATCTGGTCAAGATGACCCCAGAGCTGTGGAGCACAAACAGGCACAAAGCAGGTTGATGCAGGTATGGAGCAATGCAGCATGGGACACTAGCTGGAGGACTGTCAGCAGCATTAGCATTAGGAATTATTTCACAGGAATCTTACAATGAACAAACTGATTGTGAAGTGGAGCTACTCCTTCTCCAACGAGAGATTAGTTACGGCAACCTAAGATGCCGAATAAATTGCTCTGAGAACAGGGTTCATGTGGACACAAGGTATTTAAGGTGAGCTAATTACAGCTAATGTGAGGTAACATCCCCTGTAGACAAGCCATAAGGGTAATTGAGAAGGGCTTCACACTGGAACCGGTGTTCCAGGTGTCAGGCTCTGTTGGCGTGAGGCCGACACACAAGATCCTAATTCCAAGCAGTTGGAACATCTCCGCTTTCTGGCATCTTGCAGAACATTCACCTGCTTCCTTCCCACTAGTATTGTATCTAGTCTGTTCTAGACCATCACTTCTCCTTTGTGTCTATCCCACTCTCTGCTCCTTTTGCTGCTGGGGAATTATTTCTCCTCTCTGCCCTTTGCTTTTCCCTTCTGAACTCTCAGCCACTATTTTTGTATTTTCAGATCATATGAATTATGAAGCTCCTTCCTTCCTTGTTCTCACCCCTGTGAAGACACTTGCTATTCCTTGCCCCTTATTCTCCTTTACTCCCCAGTCTCACAGATTGAGCCTCTTTGAAGCCTCCAGGCTTTCTTTCTTTGAACTTTTGCCAGTTTTTCAATATCCTTCCTGTCATGAAGGAACAGAAAGTACATCCTCAGCTGGAATATTGTATAAGACCATTTAAACACTCATCAGTCCCATCCAGTCCCACCTGGAGAGACAGTCACACACTCTGCTTTGTGTCATTCTGTTCACACCTGAGAATTATATTGTTGGCTAACTCTTGGCTTTGACCTCTTATTCAAACTCTCTCTCATCACTGGAGCAAAGGAACTGGCATATGGAGTAAAGGGCTTATTTAACAATGTCTTTGCTGTTGAGAGAAGAAGGTTCCCTTCACTTCATCCCCAGGAAGGCCTGGGGAAGGTTTTGGGATGTCAGTATAACCAACACTCACTGATGGATGCATTGGCTCTTTAGGTCGCATTGAGGTCCGGCTGGTTGGAGGGGACACTGCCTGCTCTGGACGTGTTGAAGTCACACATGGAAATACATGGGAGACAGTCTGTGATTCACAATTGGATTTCAACACAGCTTCTGTTATCTGCAATGAGTTAGGGTGTGGACAGGCTGTAGCTACTATAGGAGCAACACATTTTGGAGAAGGACATGATCTGATCTGGAAGGAAGAGTTTCATTGTGTGGGGAATGAGACTGTCCTTTCAAACTGTCCCAGGATGTCCCGTCCTAACGACACATGCTCCCACACTGATGCTGTCAGCATATTGTGTTCAGGTAAGAATTCAAACTGTTCACTTTAACATATGACTAATATGGGCCCTACAGCTGGGGTACTAGATCTCTTTTCTCTCACATCCATATATTCCTCCTGTGAAGCCACATCCCAGAAAACTTTGCTTGTTTCCAAGTTGCTCCAAAGGATTCTTGTCTGCTACAAAGGGTGGCTCTGCTTTCCCACCACCCAGGGGGGGGCAAGAAGAGATGGTGGGAAATCCCATTCTCTCTCATATTCCTCACTCTATTTCAGGTGTCTCCAGTACATGGGGACAGTTCTGTTTACCTTTCTCCTGCTATAAGGATAGGGTCCCAGCAGAGCTCTGATTTCCCTTATCCTCCACTAGGGATGCATGTTCTCCACTGCTGAGCACTCTCCTCCCTACTCAGATACATCTGTAAGGGGAAGGGGAAGGGTCTAGTGGTCAGAGCACAGAACCAGAACCCAGGAGACATGGGTTTTATTTCCAGTTCTGGTTCTGTATTCAGTAATACCTTGTACCTCAGTTTCCCCATTTGTGAAACAACAGTTAATTTCCTACTTCAGATTGTGTCTGTGAGGCTTAACTTCATTTGTGTTTGTAAAGGCTTTCAGTCACTTGAATACATAGTGCTATGTAGGGCATAGGTGTTATTTTAAAACTTTCTTGATGGAATTGGACCAGTTGTGGCCACTTTTAGGTTATTGCCCTACAATGGGGATTGGCTTTGTGCCACTCATTCATACAGATATTATTAGAGACTAGCTGAAAGCCCATGCTATTGCTTGGGTGAAACTTGTAAAGTCTTGTGAAGCAATAGTGACTGCTGCAAGAAAATATTAAGCAAAACACAGAAATATTGTAGCAAGGCAGGCACTCACCGGTGCAGCACTTCCTGCTGGTCTGTCCAGGAATTAGCTCCTTCAGCTCAGGAGTGCCCTCTATGGACCGGTGTCTTGCTCTCTGTTACCTGCCCTGTTGTCTCCACCACCTCTGACCCCCTGTCCCTCACAGACCCTGGTACCCCTTACCTTGGGGTGCTGCCACACTCTGGGTCTCCCCTCCTATACCCACCTGTCAAGGTTCCCTCCCCACTCTGAACACTAGGATACAGTATGGGGACCCACATGAAAGACCCCCCCTAAGCTTATCTCTACCAGCTTAGGTTAAAAAATTCCCCAAGGCACAAATTCTTCCTTGTCCTTAGAACTGTATCTCTGCCACCACCAAGCGAGTTAGACAAAGATTTAGGAAAAGGACCACTTGGAGTTCCTGTTTCCCCAAAATATCCCCCCAAGCCCCTTCACCGCCTTTTCTGGGGACGCTTGAGAGTAAACAAGGTGAGCTAAAACCACTGGTTTTTAGGACACTAAAAACCAATCAGGTTCTTAAAAGCAGAAATTTACAATAAAGAAAAAGTAAAAGAAGCACCTCTGTAAAATCAGGATGGAAGGTAATTTTACAGAATAATCAGATTCAAAACACAGGATTCCCCTCTAAGCAAAACTTTAAAATGACAAAAAAAACCTAAACAAATCAGGAATAAACCTCCCTCTTAACCGAGGGAAAATTCACAAGCTAAAACAAAAGATTATCAAATGCATTTCCTTCCTATTACTTACAATTTGTAATCTTAGATACTTAGTTCAGGTATGGCTTTAGGAGATGTATTTTCCCTACCCTGGTTCCTCTCTGTCCCGGAGAGAAAAAAACAAAAACAAAAAAAACACTTCCTCCACAGATTTGAAAGTATCTTCTCCCCTTATTGGTCCTTTTGGTCAGGTCCAACCAGGTTATCTGAGCTTCTAAACCTTTACAGGTAAAGGAGGGATTTTATGCTACCCTTAGCTGTATGTTTATGACACCACCTTCTCTCAGTGGCTACTGCCAGTCATCATCTAGCCCCTTCTCTCAGGGGCAAACTGCAGTCTGTTATGGCCACTCATCACTGGCAAGGGTTGGACCTGCTGCCTTTCTAGCCCCACCTGCCTCCTTGCAGCCCCAGTACCTCCCCTGGCCTTTAGCAAGGCCTCAGCCTGGGGACTCACCAGGCCAGAACTCCTCAGCTCTGCCTGCCTTTCCCCAGCCCTGCTCTGCCTCAGATACCCTGCTTACTCTCCCAAGCAGCCTGGTCCTTTGCTCCCGAGCTGACACAAGAGTCTCTCTTCTACTCGCCCAGCCTGCCCTTTTATCAGGGCCAGCTGTGCCCTAATTGGGTGCAACCACACCTGTGGCTGACTACCCAACCAGCCTCTATTGGCTGCTTTTAACCCCTTTCTGACCAGAGCCTGGTGACGGTCCCGCTACAAATATGAATGCAAAACATGTACATTGTCAAATTGCAATGTATGCACATGTGACAGCTTTGGCACATATCATCTATCTCAGATATACCCACCTCCCTCCCTCTTCTTTTTTAAATAACTTAGGACAGTTAATGTTTTCACGGAATTTTGAACCACACATTTCATTAATGTTGAAAGCATGCAGCCATTTTCATTCTGAGGCAGACACTAATTGAAAGACAAATTCTCAACAACTTTGAGTGCCTGACAGCTCTCTCTGATTTGAAAATGAAACTAACTTATGACCAAGGTGCCTTTCACCAAGCTGAGTCTATCACTGTACCAATACTGTATTTATTGCTAAAGTAAGTTTTCACCCTGGTCTGTCTTTGGGCTTTTTAACTGCCCTTGATTCCCCTGCCAATGTGTGTGTGATAATTTCAGGTTGAAAAGTCAACCTTGTAATGCACACACAAATCACCCCTCTCCCTGGCTGCTCAGCTGGAGACTGCACTTGCCCTCCTCTCACCCCTGAGTCGGGGAACTGCCCTTCATTCCCTCTTCACCCATAGCAACATTTTCCTGCCTCCTGCTGCCCTGGGGCTCGGGGGACCTCCGCGATTTACGAAATTGGCATCCCGTCTCACTCCTCAGCACGGACTACAAGGTCGTAGCGAAAGCCATCTCGCTGCGGCTAGGATCCGTGCTGGTGGACGTGATCCACCCAGACCAAACATACACCGTCCCAGGCTGCACCATCTTCGACAACCTGTATCTGGTTCGGGACCTCTTGCAACTCGGGTGTAGGGACGGTCTGTCATTCGCCCTCCTGTCCCTGGATCAGGAGAAGGTGTTCAACAGGGTGGATCACGGGTATCTCCTGAGCACTCTGCGAGCGTTTGGCTTCAGACTCCAGTTTGTGGGTTTTCTCCAGCTGCTGTATGCCTCCGCAGAGTGTCTGGTCAGGCTCAACTGGACCCTGACCCAACCGGTCAGCTTCGGGCAGGGAGTACGGCAGGGGTGCCCCCTCTTGGGCCAGCTGTATGCTCTGGCGATCGAGCCCTTCCTCTGTCTCCTCCGCAGGAGGTTGACGGGGTTGGCGCTGCGGGAGCCGGAGCTGCGGCTGGTCCTGTCGGCATACGCCGATGATGTGCTCCTCGTGGTCCAGGACCCAGGCGACTTGGCACGGGTGGAGGCTTGCCAGGCCGTTTACTCGGCAGCCTCCTCAGCCCGGGTCAACTGGGTCAAGAGCTCTGGCTTGGTGGTAGGGGATTGGCGGCAGGTGAGCTCCCTCCCACCCGCGCTTCAGGCCATACGGTGGAGCGCGGGTCTGCTGCTCTATCTGGGCATTTACCTTTCCGCCACGCATCCGTCTCCTCCGGAGAACTGGCACGGTTTAGAGGGCAGGGTGGTAGAGCGGCTCTGGAGATGGACAGGACTACTCCGGTGTCTCTCCCTTCGAGGGAGGGCATTGGTGCTTAATCAACTAGTCCTGTCCATGCTCTGGTACCGGCTCAACACCCTGGTCCTGGCCCCAGATTTCCTGGCCAACCTCTGGACATTGATTCTGGAGTTCTTCTGGTCAGGACTGCACTGGGTCTCTGCAGGGGTTCTCCATCTACCCTGGAGGAGGGAGGGCAGGGCCTGAAGTGTCTCCGCACTCAGGTCCATGTCTTCCACCTCCAGGTCCTGCAGAGGCTCCCTTATGGTGCAGGTAGTCCAGCGTGGAGCGTACTAGCGCATGCCTTCCTGCACCGCTTCCGAGGGCTCTGATATGACCGGCAGCTCCTTTACCTCCATCCGAGAGGTCTTCCGTGAGACATCTCCGGGCTGCCGGTCTTCTACCAGGATCTCCTCCGGACCTGGAAACTGTTTACAGCGACCAGGCCCGTGGCGGCCTCCGTGGGGGAAGATCTCCTCGCGGAGCCCCTGCTACACAACCCCCAGCTCCGTGTGCAGGTGGTGGAGTCCCCCTCGGTGCGCCAGAGGTTGATCCTGGCAGAAGTTAGCAGAGTCGGAGACTTCCTGGACTACGACCGGGGAGACTGGCTGGATCCCCTGACGCTCGCTCAGCGCATGGGGCTCTCCAGACCTCGTAATCCCCTGTGCGTACTTCAGGAGGTGAAGGCCGCTTTGCCGCCCGCTGCTCAGGTCTACCTCGACCGGGTCCTAAGGGAGGGCGTGCCCCGCCCACCCTCCACCCCAGGCCCTCCGGACCTTTTCATCTGGCCCCTGCCCCATGGACCCAACCGACCCCCCCACCCCTTCACCGTGCGCTGGCTACACGAGCTGCAGCCGGTCCGTTTCCAGACCGCGCCAAGGAAACATCTATACACGCTCATGCTCCACACCCTTCACATCCTCACCCTCGCGTCCCGCCCTGACACAAAGTGGCGGGACCTCCTGCCACCTCTAGAGGGTGAAGAGCCCCGGTGGGCCGCCCTATATTCCACCTTGGTCCTGAGGCCCGCCGGGGATATTAGTTGGCGGCTCCTTCACGGGGCCATGAGCACAGGCATGTACTTGGCGCGGTTCACCCCAATCCCGGACACCTGCCCCTTTTGCGGCGTGAGGGAAACCCTGGCGCACGTCTACCTGGAGTGCGCCAGGCTGCAGCCCCTATTCCAGCTCCTCATGAATATTTTGTTGAGATTTTGGTTGCACTTTTCCCCTCACCTTCTTATCTATGCACTCCCTGTCCATGGCCCCACTAAGCCGCGGGACCTCCTGGTCAACCTCCTCCTGGCCCTGGCTAAAGTGGCCATCTATAAAACCAGGGTGAGGACGTTGGCCGATGGAATCTCCTGTGACTGTGGGGCCTATTTACAATCCTCTGTCCATTCACACCTCTGGGCAGAGTTCCTCTGGGTGGCATCCACTGACTTCCTTGACACCTTTGAGGAGCAGTGGGCGCTG
The DNA here is from genome assembly GCF_015237465.2 of Chelonia mydas. Lineage (NCBI taxonomy): Eukaryota > Metazoa > Chordata > Testudines > Cheloniidae > Chelonia > Chelonia mydas. The sequence goes on along the minus strand of NC_057849.1, from coordinate 213,013,960 downwards.
TCCGGAGTTCTCTGCTCGGTGTTCCCGTCCGGTTCCCTTTGTTTGACCCTTTGACCGCACTCCTGTCCCTGTTGTTCATTAGTTGTCCCCGGTAATTATTTTGTTTTCCAGGTCCTGTGGAGCCCCCCGGCCTTAGGCTGGGGGGGATCCTTTAGCAGTGGGTGGGGGAAATATGGCTGCCTTGGGGCTTCACCACCTGGGACCCAGCTACATCACTTCCCTGACTCCCCACTCCCCTGCCTACTGGGGCAAGTGGGCTTGTCTTCTGCCTGGTTCCCAGCAGGAACAGTTTCCCAACTTCGCCCTCCCCTGCCTCTTGCTGCCCCGGGACCCTCTTTCTGCTCTAGGGACATACATGAAGGCAGGGCTCAGTGGAAGGGCAGGTCTGTGTCCTCAGCCCTGAAGCTCTCGCACAGAGCTTGGTCCAGCCCAGAAAACTGGCGTATTAGAGGAGCTTCTTGTGTCATCACAGCAGCTCCTCTGGTGCTTTTGTAGGCAGCAAAATCCCATTACTCCCAATCAGCTTGCGAGATCTGGAAACACAGCAAGACTGCCTTCCCCTGGCTGCTTGGAGGGGACTCCCCACCTCCACCACCAACCCAACGCTGGGGATCTGCCACCTAATCCCCTTCATCTCTCACTCCCATTGCTGTCTTCTGCACCCCCCTCAGCTTCCCTGCACTTCACATCCCCCTATGTCCCTTTCAACCTCCCTTCCACCTCCAGCTGCCCTCTGCCCCCCACATCCTTCTCCCCGCAGCCTTCCTCCTGCCCCACATCCTTCTCCACGCCATTCCGTTGAAACCCCTAAATCTGCCTCCTGCCCCCACCCCCAGGTGTCCTGCTCCCCACACTCTCCCCACCCTCCTTTCACAGAGTCTCTGTTGCCCCTGGGCCCTGTCCATTCCTCTAAGCCATAGGAGAGCAGCCATGTTTCCTGTGGGCTTCAGTCTAATTGAAAACAGTGGTAGGTGGTAGCCAACTTTACTCAGGGCAGCCTCACTCCTACGTGCCAACAGACTGTAGGCAGATGGCAGCATCTCACTGGCTTCAGCCCCACTGTCAGCGGCAGGAGATGGCACCATATGGAATAAGGGAAACTCCGAGACTTGGAAGTGGCTTAAAACTTAAAAGTTGGATGGTAAGTGACCGTGAATCCCAGTGATGACTGAACCTGGTGATATTCTGAAGCAGAGGAGCTCTCGGCCATGCCAGTAGCTGGCCCCAGCATTTCATGCTGACTCAGCACACATCCTGGGCTTCAGAGGGACTCACAGACAGAGTGACATTCCTGGGATATTCTTATATGGGTAACAAAGGTCGCCGTCTTGTCTGGGCCAGGGTCTTGTCAGGACACAAATCTACATGGACGAGCTAAAAGAAGGGTGGGGCCACCAGCGAGGTGCCTTTCCCAACATCACCGCTAATGGCAGAGCCTGGAAAGGATCTGCACTGCCCACTAGCCTGCCCGTGGAACACACCACTGGCCGAAAGCCCAGTCCATGGCACTGAGCTGGATAGCCTGTCGCTGTGTCAATGAGGACCCCTGGCTGGCTGGCCATAATCATGCTGCCAGGTTGGGTATTGGGATGGGCGGGGGGAAGTGGAAAACAGAGAGGTCTTTTTTCCTGAAAGTTGAAGTCCTGGAGAGAGGAAGCCAGGATTGGAGAGGGGCTGCCTTTCTGTATAGGGTGGGGTTGCTACCACCAAGGAACAGAAAAACTGGCCCATCTGTGGGCAGGCCCAGATCCCAGGGGAGGTGTCACTGGTCTGTGAACAGGGTGAGGTCCCAGAAGAGGAGAGGCTGGTCTGTAATCAGAGCCAAGTCCCAGGGCTGGGGGCAAACATGGGAAGGGGCTCAGTGCTCAGAAAGTTATGGGAGGTTTGGTGGGATTTGGGGTTGGGACTGCGGTACTGCTCTCCCATTGACTGGTGTCTGCCTTGGCACACTGCACACATGCAGCTCAGGATGAGTGTGCCAGCCGGGAGGCCATTGTGTGTTTCCAGCTCTGACACGCTTAGCTGGAGTTCTGAGATCACTGCATGCCCAAGTGCATTTGTGCACAGCTTAGAAATTCTGGCAACACCAACCCCTCCCCTGCCCCCAGCCAATAACACCTTTGGACCAGCAACTGGCAAGGCCATGGAAAAACTAGCCAGGCGACTCAAAAACCAGCCAGATAGTATAAGGATGGTGGCGGGGAGAGAGGGAGACCTCAGCCCTACAGTGCTCATTCCTACACATTTCTTTGTGTGAGTTTCTAGTGATAATAAAGCTTTCATCTCTCCATGCCCCTTCCCTCTTTTATCTCTTCAATGGTGTGTTTGACTCACTTTGGGTCTTATCCAGCAGTGGCAGCTGAGGGTGCTCAGCCTCTCACAGAATTCACTCATCGCCTTGTGGGATTGTGCCCTGTACTTGGGGGACCCTCCCTTGCTGAACTCAACATTCTGGAGGTGCCCAGGGTATCATTGGGCAACCTTAACTCTGCATTAATGATGTTTTTTTACCATTTAATTCTACTCAAAGTCTGCTCTGAATCCCGAATTCTACCCACAATCTCAGAATAGCGCTACAACTTGGGGCAGGGAGATAGTCACCAGTGTTTGCTTTTTAACTGTCACCAGAAAGCCCCAGATAGAGCACTGTTGAGTTGACTGAGGCAGTTCACAACTCTTAAAGTTCCTGTTTCAGTGCCACCAGTGGAAGCCCCAAGCAGCTCTTCACCAAGGGATCCTCCTGGAGCTGGCAATAACCATGGGGCTTATCTGCTCTCCAGCTGCAGTCTCTGCATTAGATGTGGCTGTACTGAATGGTGGAGGAATTCTGTACCCAATTAGGCACGGTCATTCTACAGCCAGTGTAACCTATTAGACTGGTATTCACACTGCCCTTCCTCCTTATATCCATTCTCCTACCCACCGCTGTATCCTTTCTTACTTCGTTTTCTTCCCTCTCAATGCTAAAATCCAGCTTGGAGATTACCTGGACATCTCCCAACCATCTCCCCCAAATTCCTAGTTTAAAGCTCTCTTAATCAGTTGTGCCAGCCTCCATCCTAGAAGTCTATTTCCTTCCCTACTCAGATGAAGTCCATCCCGAGAGAACAGTCCTCTGTCCATGAATGCCTCCCAGTGGCCATACATCCCAAAGCCCTCCTTATAGCACCACTGCCTAAGCCATCTGTTGATAGTCATAATCTTTTCACAACTTTGTTGCCCTTCTCTAGGAAGAGGCAGAATCCCACTAAAGATCACCTGAGCCTCCATTTCCTTAAGCGTCTTCCCCAGCCTAGCATAGTCTCCCTTAATACTTTCCGGCGAGAATCTAGCCGTATCATTTGTTCCCACATGTAGGATAATTAGGGGATTCTCTCCCACTCCCTTTAGGATCCTTTTCAACCTCAGGTCTACATCCCGTATCTTAGCACCTGGAAGACAGCACACCCTTCTATTCTCTGGATCAGCTCTGGTTACAGGCCTGTCCATTCTTCTCAGTAAAGAGTCCCCGATCACATAGACCTGCCTTTTCCCGGTGACGGTGCTGTTCTCCAGTCTATCCCCTGTTCCCTTTCCATTCCTATTCTCCCTTGCAATCCTCTGCAATCTATCCCATATCCTCCTGGAGCTCATAGTTGGTGTAGTCTCCATTGACTCTTCCCCGTTTCCTGTAGGACTAGCCGCTCTTCTCTTCTTCCTTGCCCTTCCACCTTCAGTGACTACCTGCTGTGCCCCTTCTTCATTTTCCAACTCCACAAACCTATTCTTGAGCTCTATTTCTCCTTCACTAGCCCATCTTTTCCTCTGCCTGGTTCTTTTAGCCCTGATCTACACTAGGACTTTAGGTCGAATTTAGCAGCGTTAAATCAATGTAAACCTGCACCCGTCCAAACGATGAAGCCCTTTTTTTTGACTTAAAGGGCTCTTAAAATCAATTTCTTTACTCCACCCCTGACAAGTGGATTAGCGCTTAAATCGGCCTTGCTGGGTCGAATTTGGGGTACTGTGGACACAATTCGACGGTATTGGCCTCCGGGAGCTATCCCAGAGTGCTCCATTGTGACTGCTCTGGACAGCACTCTCAACTCAGATGCATGATTGTCTGCCATTGCTCTGACGCAGGGAGGGGCGACTGATGACATGGCTTACAGGGTTGGCTTACAGGGAATTAAAATCAACAAAGGGGGTGGCTTTACATCAAGGAGTATTTCAGGCAGGACTTCATGGAGGGTTCCAATAAGAAATGGTGCACCTAAGTTATTTTTCTTATTGGAACAAGCAGGTTGGTCTGGTCTCTGATTGATACATGGCTAGATTTACCTCGCTGCACCTTCTCTGTGAGTGACTGCAGTGTGACCTAGAGGAATGAGTCCCCTAGACAGGGGGCGGGGGGGGGTGGGGTTTGCAAATGAGTACAAAACAAATCTGGTCTATTTCTTGTTTTGATCCACTCCATCTATCTTTTACATCTTTGGCTGGCAGCAGACGGTGCAGAAGGACTGCAAGCCATCTACATCTCATGGCTGCTTGGCAGAAGATGGTACAATAGGACTGCTAGCCATCCTCATCTCTTGCCTGCCCGGCAGAACATGGTACAAGAGGACGGCTAGCAATCCGTATCACCTGCCTGCTCACCATAAGATGGTTCAATAGGACTGACTGCAAGACTAAAGAGAATGACCTTATCAAGTCACTCCAAATTTAGTCCCTGCACCCACGTCTGCCCAGGCGCTCCTGATCGACCTCACAGAGGCGACCAGGAGCACCTAGGACATCACGATGACAGCTACCAGTCCTACTGTACCGTCTGCTGCCACAAGGCAATGGGTTGCTGCTACTGTGTAGCAATGCAGTACCACATCTGCCAGGACCCAGGAGACATACGGTGACGGTTACCTGAGCGGGCTCCATGCTTGCCGTGGTATGGCGTCTGCACAGGTAACTCAGGAAAAAAGGCACGAAACGATTGCCTGCCCTTGCTTTCAGGGAGGGAGGGAGGGAACGGGGGCCTGACGATATGTACCCAGAACCACCGGCGACAGTGTTTAAGCCCCATCAGGCATTGGGATCTCAACCCAGAATTCCAATGGGCAGCGGAGACTGCGGGAACTGTGGGATAGCTACCCACAGTGCAACACTCCGGAAGTCGACTCTAGCCTCGGTACTGTGGAAGCACTCCGCCGAGTTAATGCACTTAATGCACTTAGAGCATTTTCTGTGGGGACACACACACTCAAATATATAAAGCCGATTTCTAAAAAAACGACTTCTATAAATTCAACCTAATTTCGTAGTGTAGACATACCCTTAGTCACATGCTTCCACTGACCACTTTCCTCACCCAGCAGTCTCCCCTCACAATTCCTCAGTCCTAATTCCATCTGCAAGTCTGAGCTCTTCCCTTCAGATACCTCATATTTTTGCTCCATAATCTGCTTGAACCCCTTTCTAAACTCAACCAGACTTTCCACCTGCATCTCCAAACCTCGGATCTTTTCCTCCATCAGCTCTATCAGATGGCATTTCATGCAGACAAAACTCTTACCAGGTGCCCCCTCCAGGATCATGTACATGCCGCAGCTTCCACATCCAGTCATCTTCATTGTGTCTTCCACGACATGGGTCACTCCCACTGCTGCCTCTGTATCTGTCATCGCCTTCCCACCTAAATCCTGTTAATCTGGGAAACACAAACCACACCAAAACACCACCCCCCACAGCAAAAACAAACCCCGAACAAGCACCACAAGACAAACTCCCCTTTCACACTCCCCTGTTTACCCCTCTGTTTGCTGGCTCCTGTGCCGCTGCAGCTGTCTGTGTATCATGGCTGACGGTTCCACCAGTGCTTCAGCTAGATCCTTAAGTATCTTTGTGTGACAATCAGGGTCCAGACACCCCAAGGGGAGAACAAGGGGCCTGAAACCCAAAGAATAAGCAGTTGAAACAACTGTTTGTATACAGTATTATTGTACTATAACAGTGTACTGGGTAAAAAGAAAAGGAGGACTTGTGGCACCTTAGAGACTAACAAATTTATTTGAGCATAAGCTTTCGTGAGCTACAGCTCACTTGGGTAAGATATCATATGAAAACTGGAGACATGCTGGTTATGGATATCATTGTGTGAGGTATATACAGATGGCGAGTAGAGTTATGTATGTGTGATGGAAAGATGTTCCTAAAATATGTTTTGGGGACAGACTTGAGAAACAAGTTTGTCCTAGACAAAGGGATGTTGTTTTGCCTGTTTGCCTGTGTCTCCAATGTAAACTGAACAAGGTGAAGCCAGAGACAGTGGAAATTATGTTACATATGAGCCAAGAGGATGATGGGAAGTCACTAGGAAGAGTCAAAAAGCAAAGGAGAAGAAATTTATCTGGGGAGGCACTTCAGACAAACACATTTCAAAAGGTTACTGGAGTATACAAAGAAGGGGAGAAAACTCGTTAGTTACCCATCCTTTAGTGGGCAAAGAGGACAGCACCCTCCAATTCTGTGAATGTTGGATCCTCCTGCCGGAAGGCTTGGAGATGCTGGCAGTTTGATGTGAGAAAGCTGTTGAGGCAAAGATCATAGTTTGCTAAAGTAAAGTCTTAGACACTAGAAAGTGTTGTATTTTGTTTTGTTTGTAAGCATTTTCTGCTACTGTTATCTCTGCTTAGTATCATTTAAATCTATGTTCTTTATTAATAAACTTATTCTTGGTTTTACCATAAATCAGCTCCATGCTGTGTGTTAAGGTAAAGAGTGTGTCCTCAGCTGGGCTTGTTACCCAGGGGTTTTAGAACCCAAATCAGTGGTAATTTAACTGGTTTTCTTCAAGAAAAAAATTAATGTGGCCATAACTCCTCTGTCTGATAAAGGATTGATACAAACCAGAGTGCTTTACCTAAAACTACTTTATTAGGTTTCAAGCGCGTGCACACTATGTGTGCTGTAGCAGTAGGGTGCAGAGCATTCCAAATATTTACAGTTACCTAAAAAGTCTGAAATGGTCTCAAGAAATTAACAGCCAGGCTACCGGGGGCCCCCTCCTTCCATCTGACTATTGGGGAACTTAGGTGTAAAATCCTTGCCAAAAGGAAAGCTTCCCCAGACTGCTCCAAAGCACACTTTCTAAATAATTTTTTTGTAAATTTTCTTTGGATAAAGCACACAGCTCATAATAGCCTCTAATGGGCTAATAATTTCCCCAGCAACAGCCAATAACAATTCATTATTTTTATTAGCAAAATATTTCTGGTTATAACAATGATAAAGCTTACATGTTAGAGGCACCTAAAACCAAGGTCGGTTGCCCAAACATTTGTTTCTATTTTTACAGTACGTTTATTTTTTATTGTATTCTCCCATTTTGATTAGAAAAACTGCAAGCATGGAGCTATTTGGCCTTGCCTCTCAGGGTCATTAAACTATTGTTAGCTATGTGATGTTTGGGTTTCAGCTGGCAGTGGTTGAACATACAAAATGACTGACTCCAGTGCTGCCCAATTGTGGGGTACATGCAGGAATGTCAAATACAGGGCTACAGGCTAACAGGCTAGTTTGTGTGTAGTGTATCTTTGGGGACAGTCGACTTAATTTCTGTGAGGTTTGCATTCCTTCCCCCTCATTGTTAATATTAAATGTGTTGAGTATCTGCTCACCATTAACCTATTTAGTAAAGATTAAAACAAAATAGAAATTAAACACCTCAGCCTTCTTGATATCATCCCTTATTAGCTCTTCTTTTAACTAAGTAGAGGACCTGACTTTACTTCATCTTTCTCTTACCCCCTAATGTATTTAGAGAACTTCTTATTAGTATTATCTTTTTATGTCCCTTGCTGGGTGTAACTCGTATTGTGCTTTTGCCTCTCAGATTTAGTCCCGACATGCTGGTGCTGTGTTTTTGTGCTCATAGTTAGCAAGTACTTCACATTTCCACTTTCTGTATGATTCCTTTTTGATTTTCAGTCCTTAAAGAGCTCCTGTGGAGCCATAATGTTCTCTTATGATTCTTTCTGTTTTTCCTTCACATCAGGATACTTTGCAGTTGTGTCTTTAATATTGAGAAACTATCAGGTCTCCTGACCTCCTTTTTTCCCTAAGATTTTCTTCCCATGGGAACTTAGCTATCAGTTCACTATGTTTGTTAAAGTCTGGAGTTTTTGAAGTCCTTTTTCCTTATTCTGCTTCTTTCACTCCTTCCTTTCCTTAGAATCATGAAAACTATCGTTTCACGGTCACTTTCACCCAAGTTGCCTTCCACCTTCAGATTCACTAACAATTCCTCCCTCTGGGTCAGAATCTAGTCTCAAATGTCGGTCCTCCTGGTTTCTTCCTCTACTTTTATGGAACAAAAAGTTTACCCCAACACATTCCAAGAACTGATTGAACATTTAGTGTTTTGCCTTATTACTTTTCCAACAGATGTCTGGGTAGATAAACTCCCCTGTTACTGTCAGGTCTTGTGTTTTGAATATTTATGTTTGTTGTAGAAATGCCTCATCCATTCCTTCTCCTGATTGGGTGGTCTATAGTAGGCCCCTACCATTACATCACCACTATATTTCCCGGCTTTTATCTTTGCCCAGAGACTTTCAGCTGGTCTGCCTCTCACCACCTTTTGGGGCTCAGAACCTCAGACTTGCCCAAGGTCAGACAGCAAGCCAGTGGCAAAGCTGGGGATAGTCCCAGTCCAGTGGTTTTTCCACTCGGCCACAAGGTTGCTATGTGATTCCTCAGTGCTCCTCCCTGTCCTGTACATTTTGTTAGAATGGAATGGGGATAATGGTGGTTGTATAGTTGCTCCTGGGGCCTGCAAAGGGGTAGGGCTCCCGTAGATTGCAGCACACACACACGGAAGGGGAGAATTCATGGCTGATGTGCCTTACTTCAACCCCCAACTTTTTCTGCTATCCTTCCTAGTTTGCAACCCCTCCTGTGTTCTCCCTTCCTCCTCTCCCAATCCTCACACTCTCCCCCTTCCCTGAGCCCACCCCGCAACTTCTTCTCTCCCCTACCACCGATTCCCATTTGTCTCCCTCCCCATAATAAACACATCCCTGGCTGAAAACCCAAACATTTCCCCCTGTTACCACCTACTCTTGCACCCCTGATCACCCCTCCCCTTCCCAGTCAGCATTCACATTTGGAAGTTGTTTTCTTTTCAAAAGCAATTTCAGCACATTCTGAATATGTTGCTGCACTCAGATTATATTTACTCCAAACAAAATCCCCCATGAAAGAGACCAACTGGAGCAATAAACCTGCTTTTTTAACATCACGTTTCTTTTCTGGGCTGGAGTTGCGCTCACAGTGCCAGGGGTGGGGGTGCTTAGCTGTAAAGGCCACAATTTACCCTCAAAGCCACCCACATCTCATGCTGGATTGTCAGGTTTCCAGATAGCTATCCTCTCTCACTGCACATGCTCAGTGTAGTCCATTAGATGTGTGTGTAGGTGCACAAGCCTTCGCAAGCACCTAACTGGAGAAGCAAGCTTGTTTTGAAATAACATCTGAATTTGATTTCCCCCAAAGGCCGGTGGATGCCATATCCTCTGTTGGGGGTAACCCTCAAGTGTCTGAGACCCTGGTGCAATGATCTGAGCCTTGGTTTGATCTCTACCTGTGTGCAAAAATAAAATGCCAGAATCTGTCAACTTTAATATAAGCTGTTTTTTTTCCTTCCTGGGAGCTGTATCTCGGAAACCCCTTGGTGAAATGGCCCCACATTTGGATTACTAATACAACCCTGTGCTCCTATGTGAAATACTGTATTTCAGTCCAATCCAATCAATCAGCAGATATTAGAGCACTTTGAAAAAATTAGCTTTGAAGGAAAGCTGGTCTCAACCTTAACTGTTGCAGAGCTGTCACTGAGCTATAATATCACCACTGTGTATTTTATTCCCAGTCAGACCCCGGAGTGCAACTGTTCTGATTCAATAAGCTTCCAATAACCTAGGACTCAGCACCCTTGAGAACCCCAGTTTCTTCACATGGCATTTGTGTGATAACTTAGGGGCAGCTGCTCCAGACTCCTGACCAGCACTCTGGAACCACCAAAGCAGAGACTGGCCTCAGCCAAAGACAATCTGTCCCAGGCATGACCCTGACTCCAGAGCAGTAAATGCTGGGGCGGAGTTTGGTGGGTGCTGTGTGACTTCCCACAAAGGGCAGATATGAACAATAACGCCTGCACTGAAAGAACCTGATAATCACATCTGAACATCCTCATTTACAAAGTGCCCAGTAAACTGGGAAATAATTATTAGTTAATTATCCCAGGTCACTGGGGCTCCTTCGTCACATCTTTGGATACAATTGTGCAAGAGAAATGTCCTTCTGATCTCCCTTCTCCTTCTTCTCAGGGTACGGCGGGTACAGGTTGGCAAACGGCAGCACAGGGTGTTCAGGGAGAGTGGAGCTTCGCCACGGAGGCGCCTGGGGAACCCTCTGTGACTCCCAGTGGGATTTACAGGCTGCCCACAGCCTCTGCCATCAGTTTGACTGTGGATTCGCCCTGTCGATTCCAGCAGGGCAGCTCTTTGGCACAGGAGACGGGCCTGTCTGGAACGGCAAGTTTGGCTGTGAGAGGAATGAATCCCGGCTGAGGGACTGTCCTGTTACTGCGCTGGGCACAACTGAGTGTCCCCCTGGGAGTGAAGCCAGCGTGGTGTGTTCAGGTGAGCAGCTGCAGGGGGAAAGAAAAGGATTGGGGATTGGGGAACATCCTCAGCCAGATCTTCACAGTGTGTCAATCAGCCAAGCTCCATTGGGCTCAGTGAGGCTATGCCGATTTACACCAGGTTGGGACTGGCCCATAATTTGGCCCCCTGTCCCTGCACCAGCCAAGTCTGCTGGAACTGATCCCTCAGTGAAATGCTTGTGGTGCCTTGAGTATGGAATGTATCAAGGAAACCAAATTCTGGTCCCTGGTCCTCCCTTCGCACTAACTGACGTGGATCGAGTATCAGTTTGTGAATGGGCAGGTGTAGAATAGTCCCACAGCCCCCACAGGGTAACTGCTAGCATTGATCACGAGCAACAATCCCTTCCTGTTCCCCACTCCCCTCTCTGCCGTGGCCATTAACACTGATCACTGCGCCACCTCGACACTCACTTTCCCTTGTGCTCAGGGTGCCTGGGCGGCAGGTTAGTGAACGGCACCGAGTGCTCCGGGAGAGTGGAGATCCAACATGGAGACACATGGGGAAGCCTCTGTGCCTCCCACTGGGATTTGCAAGATGCCAACGTCCTCTGCCATCAGCTGAACTGTGGATATGCCGAGTCGATCCTGGGAGGAGCCCATTTCGGGGAAGGGAGCGGAACCGTATGGAGCGACACTTTTCATTGTGAAGGGACTGAACCCTGTCTGTGGGATTGTTCTCGCATGGCCCTGGGCAACCCAGCCTGCTCCCCCAGAGACACGGCCAGTGTTATTTGCTCAGGTAAGTTTAATATATATGTGTGTGTATTAGTCATAGTGCAGTTTATAGGCCAGCTTAGGATCATCATGAGTCGTCCCATTGACTACAGTACTCAAGGTAAGTAGGGGTATCGGAGTGTTGCTCTCTTTGTTTAAGTTCCCCAGATCAGAGACACCTCTGGGTGCAGTGAGGGGTGGCGAGGTGGATCCTAGCACTAGGCTAGAGTGAACCGGAGAGAATGGCTCTGTGCTATAAACCTGGGGTTTGTGATTCACAGATTTCCTCAGTCCCAGCAGGGCTGACTCAGCCCTTCATCAGGTTGAGGTTGGTGTTGCAGAAGCAACCTATACGCAGAGATCTCATCCATGCTGTGGGGCCATTACAATCCCATTTCACTCTCTGGAAAAGTAAGTGTTTGCCCTGGTGTTCCTGGCCAAAATGCTTCCCCCGTTGCCCATCCTGGGTTGTGTGCTGGTGGGCTGCAGCCCTCACCTACAGAGCTTGCTCAGTGGGTGTGTATGTTTGTAGATCATTAATTCCCCACAGCACTTCATAGAAATAGTCATTTCTTTGCCAAAGATCTCAGTTTTCAGGAAAGCGTTCAAATGGCTTCCAGAGCTTGGCTTCTGAGCCAGCTGGGAACTTTCACAAAGATCCTGCTCTTAGTGAGAGCAGCTGGCGCTTTGATGAAGATCCTCCTCTACAATGCAACACAAATACTGCAGGGGTCCTTTTCCTGCAGGCTTCTCCAAAGATCTTCATAAGGCTTCCCCATGCCACACCAGAGAACTGCCAGTAGCTGATAGATGGCAAGTCGTCTGATGGCTATCCATAGTGGCTTAGGCCCAGATTTTTACAGCTGTTTCGCTGTTGCTCCATTCAGCATGGCAATGCCTAACTGGTTTAAGAGCCTACGTTTCATTTTCAGTAAGGATTTAGGCACTTCGCAGCCTTCATCAGTGAGATCAATAGGAGTCACATCCCGAGTGACATAACCATGCCAACCTCACCCCCAGTGTAGACAACAATAGAAGAATTCTTCCATTGATCTAGCTACCACCACTTGGAAAGATGGATTACCCACAGCAATAGTAAAACCCCTTCTGTCCCTGAAGGAAGCATCCACACTACAGCGACATAGCTGCAGTGAAGTTCTGTGTCACTGTAGCGCCCATAGTGTAGACATGGCCTTAGTAAACCAAACATTTAATGCACACAGAAAACATTGTAATAACTATGAATAAGCACTCCCAGCTATCTCCGTGACACCACTGATTTCCTGAGAAAACTACAGTGCATTGGTGATCTTCCAGAAAACACCATCCTAGCCACTATGGATGTAGAGGCTCTCTACACAAACATCCCACACATAGATGGAACACAAGCTGTCAGGAACAGTATCCCTGATGATGCCACAGAACAACTGGTTGCTGAGCTCTGTAACTTTACCCTCATGCACAATTATTTCAAATTTGGTGACAATATATACCTCCAGACCAGTGACACCGCTATGGGCACCCGCATGGCCCCACAATATGCCAACATTTTTATGGCTGACCTGGAACAACGCTTCCTCAGCTCTCGTCCACTCACGCCCCTTCTCTACCTACATTACATTGATGACATCTTCATCCTCTGGACCCATGGGAAGGAAACTCTGGAAGAATTCCACCACGATTTCAACAGCATCCACCCCACCATCAAACTCAGCCTGCACCAATCTACACGGGAGGTCCACTTCCTAGACACCACGGTGCAAATAAGTGACGGTCACATTAACACCACGCTATACCGAAAACCCACCGACCGTTATGCCTACCTTCATGCCTCCAGCTTCCATCCCGAACACACCACATGATCCATTGTCTACAGACAAGTGCTGAGGTACAACCGCATTTGCTCCAACCCCTCAGACAGAGACCAACACCTACAAGATCTTCACCAAGCATTCTCAAAACTACGATACCCACACGAGGAAATAAGGAAACAGATCAACAGAGCCAGACGTGTACCCAGAAGCCTTCTGCTGCAAGACAAGCCCAAGAAAGAAACCAACAGAACTCCACTGGCCATCACATACAGTCCTCAGCTAAAACCTCTCCAACGCATCATCAGTGATCTACAACCAATCCTGGACAACAATCCCTCACTTTCACAGGCCTTGGGAGGCAGGCCAGGCCTCACCCACAGACAACCTGCCAACCTGAAGCATATTCTCACCAGCAACTACACACTGCACCATAGTAACTCTAACTCAGGAACCAATCCGTGCAACAAACCTCAATGCCAACTCTGCCCACATATCTACACCAGCGACACCATCACAGGACCGAACCAGATCAGCCACACCAACACCGGTTCATTCACCTGCACATCCACCAATGTCATCAAGTTGCAGTGGGGGAGGTTTAGGTTGGATATTAGGAAAAACTTTTTCACTGGGAGGGTGGTGAAGCACTGGAATGGGTTACCTAGGGAGGTGGTGGAATCTCCTTCCTTAGAAGTTTTTAAGGTCAGGCTTGACAAAGCCCTGGCTGGGATGATTTAGTTGGGGATTGGTCCTGCTTTGAGCAGGGGGTTGGACTAGATGACCTCCTGAGGTCCCTTCCAACCCTGATGTTCTATGATTCTATGATAATATACGCCATCATGTGCCAGCAATGCCCCTCTGCTATGTACATCGGCCAAACTGGACAGTCCCTAAGTAAAAGGATAAATGGACACAAATCAGATATTAGGAATGGCTATATACAAAAACCTGTAGGAGAACACTTCAACCTCGCTGGACACACAATAGCAGATTTAAAGGTAGCCATCCTGCAGCAAAAAAACTTCAGGCCCAGACTTCAAAGAGAAACTGCTAAGCTTCAGTTCATTTGCAAATTTGAAACCATCAGCTCGGGATTAAACAAAGACTGTGAATGGCTAGCCAACGACAAAAGCAGTTTCTCCTCCCTTGGTGTTCACACCTCAGCTGCTAGAAGAGGGCCTCATCCTCCCTGATTGAACTAACCTCGTTATCCCTAGCCTGATTCTTGCTTGCAGATTTATGCCTCCCTCTGGAAATTTCCACTACATGCATCCGACAAAGTGGGTATTCACCCATGAAAGCTTATGCTCCAAAATGTCTGTTAGTCTATAAGGTGCCACAGGACTCTTTGCCACTTCAACAAAAGCTATAAGAAAGTAAATCTATGGGTTCTCCTTACACAGACCTTCCTCCATTTGTTTCTCTTACAACTTAACGTGTTCTATACTTCAGCACAAACATCCAAACACATTCCCCACTGATCTTCTCTTAGAGATGATTTCTCAGGCATTGCAGTGTGGTTGTAACATGTAGTGGGTCTTCAGAGCTTGAGAAATGACAGCACCTCAGCCAGTTTCAAACACTTCAGAACTTCGGTGAGCAACGAAACAGTCTGGGGATCTTAGCAGCTAGCAGCGCTCCAGCCCTAGGCTTGGGTTAAGAGTTGACTGGGTCTCTCAGTTGCTGGTGAAACAGAAATCTGTAGCCTGTATTCAATGTGGTACCAGGATTGGAAGCAGCCTCTACAATATCTGTCTCTGGATCTCTGTAAGGCTCTCACTCCATAGAGCACTGTCTTCTCCCCATAAACCCAGCTAAATCAGGCAAGAATTCCCAAATCCTCACCTCACCAAGTGCTGCCCCATTCTCTCTCTTTAACTGAGACAGAATCCCAGTTTAGAGCAGTCAGCTGATAGCTAAATGTAAATTCCATAGTCTCTGTGGTCTCCACAGCAACAAATACTGCCCCAGCTCTCCCTCTACGTCCTTAGACCACACCATGGTGCACCAAACATTATCCCAATGGAGGGCTTCCTTAGAAAACAAAGCTGGCATAGCACTGCCCTGTATCCACGGTGGTACAGGGGTTGGGATCAGCCCTCACAGCAGATACATCTCTTAGCCACTGAGTCCACAGGGCTGTCTTCGCCACGGTATACATTAAAAAGCTGGGTTGACCCAGCTAAATCACTCAGGGATATGAAAAATCCTCACCCCTGAGTGACACATGAAGCCAACCTACCCCCCCACCCCCCGCAGTGTAGACAGCACTAGGTAAACAGAAGAATTCTTCTGTCAAGCTCGCTACCACCTCTCAGGGAGGTGGATGAACTATAGGAATGGGAGAACCCCTCCGGTCGGCATAGGTAGGGTCTACACTAAAGGGCTACAGAGGTGCAGCTGCAGCGCTGCAGCTGTGCCCTTGTAGCCTTTCGAGTGTATAGAAGCCCTTCAACTCCTGTATTTATAACCTTCCCCCCCCGACCCTGCACTCTAGCTCTGCCCTCAGAGGGTGACTAGGGTGTGGGGTTGCCCATAACGTAACAGAGGCCCAGAGTATCCAGATAAAATCTATGTCCCCTCCCCATGGCATCTTTCTCTTCCTGTCAGAGAAATAAAGTCAAATGCTGCAGTACAAGGAATGTGGGTCACACTGACACAGAGATTCTGTGCGGGAAGTAAGGGGAGATGACACTGGGCCCAATTCTTACTAACCCTAAGGGCTCATTTACACCTGCTCAGAGTATAGGAGTCTTAATGTGAGATTCAGACCATACACGACTTTAATAAAAAACAGAGTAGTTAAATACCTGTCTTAAGTGTAATACTAATCTCATCTTTAAATATGGAGTCACTACTGTCCTCTGTATGTATATTCTTATAACTGTTTATATATTTAGGAAGATTTGACAGGTTTACAGATCACATTTTGGGAGCACTTTGGCTCCTTTGAAATGTAAGGTGCCGCATACACTGTATAAATCTCCAATGACCTAATCACCAGAAAGGGTCTTCGCTTCTCCCACAAGGAACTTCAACATCTTATGTGGTCACAGTGAACAAAGTTTTAAAATGAAAAATATATATGTTTAGAAAAAAATGGGATCTTCTTCCCCATTGCCCGGAGGTCACTCTCTTCTCCAGCATCATCTCCAGCCAAGCCAATAGCTAGACTTCGTGAGAAAGGGAACTCAAGCGTCCACAGTTGCAGACCTGGCCTGGAAAATCCTTGCTGAGTGCAGAAAAGCCTTTATTGTGTTAGCTCCTTATGGGTTTGGAGCTGACGCCGTGATCGCAGGCCACCAATGTACATTGAACGGGGACAAACAGGGCAGGGTTTTCTTTAAAGGAGCCATGTGTCCTGGCAGTCTGGATCTGGGAATTGCAGCAGGGAAGTGGGGCGCTTGGTGAGCTCATTGCAGGCCAATCCCTAGACTCCTGTTGTAAATCACAGCTACCTCACAGCGCTGACGCTATCAATGTGCGGGGTGAGCACTGAGCACTTTTGCACAGACCATTTTGGAAACCAGGGGCCTGATCTGCCAGGTGTTCCTGAGCACTCTCCACTCACATTGACTCCTTAGGGAGGTGAGAGCGCTCCACATCGGGCAAGATCTGATCTCAGAGCTGGGGAATTCTTTCCTTCCATCACCTCCTGCATTTCTGAGTAGACAGACAAATGAAACCCTTGAAAGAGGCTGTTCCCTGTATCACTGCACAGCGGTGAGAGTTACCTTCCACTCAGCACAGAAACCTGTGTTTCACATCACACCTGTGTATTATTTCTAATGCAGTACCAGCAGGGAGTGTTATTGAGCGTATTTTTTGTCTCTGTGAGCCCAGGTCGTTCTGAGGCGCTCAGACTGTTGAATGGAGAGAGCCGATGCAGTGGGAGAGTTGAGATTTCCCTCCGTGGTGTGTGGGGCAGAGTCCTGGATGACCAGTGGGACATGGACGATGCCAGCGTGGTGTGCAGGCAGCTCCAGTGCGGAGTCGCTGAGAAAGCTTATAACCCCCCTATGTCTGAGCGAGGAAGGGGCCCCGTGGGGCTGAAAAGTGTCCGATGTGGAGGAAACGAGACTCATCTGACTCTCTGTGACATCTCCCCGCCTGAGACAACCCAGGCAGGAATTGCTGAGGACGTTGGTGTCATTTGCTCAGGTGACTTAGTGTGAAAATCTTATAAATATCCTGTCCTTGTTCAATGGGAACATGACCCACCCCAGGGCCTGCCTCCACCCCACCTTGTGCTGTGATCTCGGCAGTCCTTGAAATGATGTGGATCTGATGTTCAAACTGGGACCGATTTATAGTAAAAATATATTATATACAGAACAAAGCATAGCCATAGTATAGGGTTAATGCACTATAGCAACCTCTCTCTCTGTCTCTCTCTCATATTTTTATGGATTAGAGCTGTTCAAAAAAAATTCATCAAAACTTTTTTCCTGTGAAAAATCTTCACAATAAGATTGCAAATTTTCTCAAATAGTTTGTTTTCATTGAAAATGTTCAGATTTCTGTTGAAAAACTTGGGCTGTCAATTAACCACAGTT
Organism: Chelonia mydas; assembly: GCF_015237465.2. NCBI lineage: Eukaryota > Metazoa > Chordata > Testudines > Cheloniidae > Chelonia > Chelonia mydas. The sequence continues at coordinate 212,996,177 of NC_057849.1, read as the reverse complement.
AACTCACGCATTTAACTAAAAAAATTAATCGAGATTAAAAAAAATCATGATTAATCGCAGTTTTAATTGCACTGTTAAACAACAGAATACCAATTGAAATGTATTGTTTTATTTCTGAATGCAGTTATTTTTTGTACATAAATCTACATTTGTAAGTTCAGCTTCCATGGTAAAGAGATTGCACTACAGTACTTGTATTAGCTGAATTGAAAAATACTATTTCTTTCATTTTTTACACTTCAAATATTTGGAATAAAAAATATAAAGTGAGCACTGTACACTTTCTATTGTGTTTTGTAATTGAAATCAATATATTTGAAACTGTAGAAAACATCCAAAATATTTAAATAAATGGTATTCTATTATTAACAGCACAATTAATCACGGTTAATTTTTTTTTCATCACTTGACAGATCTATGAAAATCCCAAATTTATTTGTGGAACATGAAAAATATTCAGGGTCATTCATATTTTGTGGGGAAAAGGATGAATTTCCAAGCAGCTCTAGTGTATCTAGTGGCTTCTTTATGTTAAAGTCGTGAAAAAACATGCTGTCTTGAATCAGAAAACAATAGTAAGAAAAGGAAGTCATATGCAACCTGTTTTGACCAAGGCTGCCATGGATAGTAGCTCTGGGCTAGATCCCCCAAGGGTCTTGGGCGTTGCAAGGCCTGATTCCTAGGTGCCTTGCCATCGAATGGGATCCTCAGCCATGAGTCACGCGCCCAGCTCCCCGTACAATGCATGGGGAGAGTTAGGCACCAGAAGCCAGAAAGCTGAACAGGGAACCACCTACATTTGCCAGCAGTGAAATGCCAAGGAAGGGAGTAGGGCCTAGATACACAAAGTTATTTCGTTGCCAACCTGCCATTGATCGAAGCCTCAGCCCCCTGACACGCAGGTAGAGGTAGGCACCTATCTCTGCTCGGGGACCTCAGTCATGAACCCACTTCTGGAGCTAGGCACGTAAGCCAGGTCAGCTCTCTCATCTCCCCATTTTACACAGGACCCAGTGGTTAAAGCACTCAACTGGGAGGTGGGAAATCCACATTCAATCCCTGCTCTGCCTGATTTGGAGCAGGGACGTGAACGCAGGTGAGCGCCCTAGTCACTCTAGACTGTGCTAGGGTGGGTCTCTCCTGCTGGAAATGTTCCACTTTGTACAAATAATCAGTCACTGAATCCGAAAAAAAAGCTAGAGATTGATTCCAACTGGTGGCCAGGGCACTCACCTGGGATATGGGAGAGTCAAGTCCCTGCTTCAATAAATATGTAGTGATTTATATATTATGTATTTATAAAGAGGCAGTTAGGTAGCTACGTACCTTTGTGGATCTAACCCTCTGTCACTTAGGAAATACATCAAAGTTGCTTTTATAATGTGACCTTGTGAAGTCCTAATCCTATAACTGCAATTTTCCTTCATTTAAAGGTTAAAAAAAAATGAAAAAAAAATCTGTGATGGGATTTTTTCATTGTTCTTGGTTGTACATGACTATTGTAAAAGATAATTCTATTGTTCTTTTGGCTGGTATATATTTACATTCAGGTCCAACAGTAAAAGTAAACAAGTAACAGATATTTTAACTATGTCCCAATATCATGCACTGTATGTTACTGCACTGATATTTTTCATGCCCATTCCAACTGCAGGGTAACTACAGCACATTAAGGTCCCATTTCTGTTCCCATTGTGTCAGTGGGAGCTTCACAGTTGATTTCAGCAGGGTAGAATTAGGCCCTAAGTGTCTTGGACTTTACTGTACACACACAGATCCAATTTGCCTGTCTTTCCCTTTATTGGTAAAATAAAGTGGTACCAAGTCTACTTTTCTCTAATGTTCTGGTACCTGCTGTCATGCTGTCTGGAGTGGCTCACCACTGTAAGTGACTAACTCAGGGCAGACTCAGAAAACAAGGGCAGATACCCCAAACTGGTGGTGTGTTCTAGAATTAGATTTTACCTGCAGAGTCCTGCACTTAGGACGGAAGAATCCAATGCACCACTACAGACTAGGGACCGAATGGCTCGACAGCAATTCTGCAGAAAAGGACCTAGGGGTTACAGTGGACGAGAAGCTGGATATGAGTCAACAGTGTGCCCTTGTTGCCAAGAAGGCCAATGGCATTTTGGGATGTATAAGTAGGGACATTGCCAGCAGATCGAGGGACGTGATCGTTCCCCTCTATTCGACACTGGTGAGGCCTCATCGGGAGTACTGTGTCCAGTTTTGGGCCCCACGCTACGAGAAGGATGTGGAAAAATTGGAAAGAGTCCAGCGGAGGGCAACAAAAATGATTAGGGGACTGGAACACATGAGTTATGAGGAGAGGCTGAGGGAACTGGGGATGTTTAGTCTACGGAAGAAAAGAATGAGGGGGGATTTGATAGCTGCTTTCAACTACCTGAAAGGGGGTTCCAAAGAGGATGGCTCTAGACTGTTCTCAGTGGTAGCAGATGACAGAACAAGGAGTAATGGTCTCAAGTTGCAGTGGGGGAGATTTAGGTTGGATATTAGAAAAACTTTTTCACTAGGAGGGTGGTGAAACACTGGAATGCGTTACCTAGGGAGGTGGTGGAATCTCCTTCCTTAGAAGTTTTTAAGGTCAGGCTTGACAAAGCCCTGGGTGGGATGATTTAATCGCGGATCGGTCCTGCTTTGAGCAGGGGGTTGGACTAGATGACCTCCTGAGCTCCCTTCCAACCCTGATATTCTATGATTCTATGATTCACCAAGCCAGTCACAAACGTGAACTCCTGGATCACTATACAAGTCTCACTGTGGAGTCACAGACCGCCTAACCTGCCGCCCAGGCAAACTGAAATTTGTGATAAAATGTCACTTAATCCTAACATCACACCACACCAAGTTTCTCCCAGTCCCAAGGGACAAGTCAGTCACCCAGAACTTCCTCCAAAGAGAACGCTGGCAGCCAGTTCTATAGTAAATAACTAAAGGTTTATTAGCTAAGAAGAAAGAATGAGGGTTATTGAGAGGCTATAGCAGGTAAGATATAACAACAGGGAAATCAATTTGTAACTCCAAATGGTGGCAGTGATGTAATAAACTGTCAGTTTCCCCAAAGTCTTTTACAGGGTGTCATGAGGTACTCCACTCACTGCCGGTCTGGCATCTCCTCCTGGTCACTCTGGGGATTAGCGCTCGAGGCCAACGCCCTATCCACAGTTTGCACACCATCACTCTCACTCTGGTCTGCAGCGCCTCTTGCTCCAGGACCCACAGCATCCTCTTTGTGACTTAGCCCTCTAGCTAGGTCACTCAGTGTTCCCCCTGATGGGATTCAGTCCGTCAACAGTCCTAGGCCATCTTCCCATTCACTCCCTAGTGCCACTCTCTCAGTGGCTAGTAGGGGAACCCAGGCCTGCCCTCTTTTCTGGGATCCAGTCCAGGGACAGCTCAGCAGTTCTGGGCTTCCTCCCTCTGCCCACACTGCTCCTTCCCTGGACTGATTTAGTTGGGGTTGGTCCTGCTTTGAGCAAGGTGTTGGACTAGATGGCCTCCAACCCTAATCTTCTAGGATTCTATGACTGCTTCCTATACTCTGGTTCCCCTCCTCACTCTGGGTGTGCCAGCCCCAAGAATCCTCCTCCCAGGGAATAACTACAGACTATCTCCCTGCAGCCCCCAAACACTCCTCCCTCTTCCCAGGGCATGACTGCTGTCTGCCTTACTGCAGTCTTTCCCAACAGCCCCAACCCGGAGCCACCTTCCTGGCTTTATAGGTCCCACCTGTTCCTGAACAGGTGAGACTCTCTCTAACCAGCTGATTCCGGCCTAAACCTCCACCTTTTGCAGCGTAATTAGCTGATTGGGCCCACCTGGCCCAACCCAGCTCTTACAGGGCTAGTGTGGGGAGCTCACCCCATCACACAGGGCTACCCAGAATAACTCTGGGGATCTCTGTCTTCTCATTCAGTTATTCTTCTCTGTTAGAATCCAAACAGTCCAGAGATACAGGATCTTTCTTTGAATCCATATTTATATCTTCTTCTTCTCACATAAGAACATAAGAAAACAAGCTCACAGAAGACAAGCTGACAATCTACCCAGGTGGGCTTTTCCTTTCATGACAGGGAGTGAGAAATGCACTTAGATTTTTGACCTCAGACCTTATTCATAATGGCTATTTCCTTTGAAATTAGCATTTTCTGTTAAAGTCCTTAAATCCTCCGCATTTCACAAAATTTATTTGATGTGTTATTTAGCTACACGTGTATTTATCATGTAAATGTTTGGCATTACATTATGACAGGAATAGACACGCAAAAACAATACCCATAACGTTCCACTAGTTTTCATAAAGTTTCAACATCTGTATACATCTAACCATTACTTTAATCTACACAAGTGAACTGATCTAACTACACTCTAGCATGACCTGGGCAGCCAGTGTCACCCCCTCCCCATTCTGTAACAACTGAAAAGAATATTTGGTTTTGGGTAAATTAATTGCCTAATAATTCCTTGAACACCTTGATGCTTATCATTTAAGAGTTGTTTGAGAATATTCAAGATTCTGAGTAAGGGCTATTTCCGCTAACCCTTAGTCTCACAAATAGCTCTGACCCATATGACGAGTCCCTTAAGGATTACTCCGATGAGTAAGGAATTCAGAATTAGGCCCTTACACTCACACGCTGTTTATCAATAGTGCTCTGTAAAAAGTATTCCTCATTTCCTTACTCAGCCTTTTCTCCTTTTCTGTGTTTCTTGTTAAAGACAGATTTTAAAAAGCATTTCAATATCTCAGCCATTGTAGCATCATCTGATTTGCATGGAAGCTATTTAATAATCATCATATTGCATATTAACAGCTGGGATCTATCCCTGCAGGAAGCGGGCGGATCAGACTGGTGAATGGGGCAGGTCGCTGTGCTGGGAGAGTGGAGATTTATTACAATGGCATCTGGGGGACAGTCTGTGATGATTCCTGGGATCTGTCAGACTCCAATGTGGTTTGCAAACAACTGGGATGTGGACGCGCCATCAATGCGACTGTCTCTGCTCATTACGGGGAAGGATCCGGGCAGATCTGGCTGGATGATGTGAACTGCTCTGGAAATGAATCCGATCTTTGGGACTGTCCTTCCAGGGGCTGGGGCCAGCACAACTGCATGACACAAAGAGGACGCAGGGAGTTCTCTGCTCAGGTCTGGTCCGGGAATGCTCACGTGAGCCTGGTTACCTAGGGGATTTAATGGAGGGGGCAGACATTTGAGGAGAGAGCTGAGAAGGATAGAGCCTCTCCCTCACTGTCTTTTCTATAGGGTGCCCATACAGAGCGTTTTGGCCAGGACACACTCTTTTTTAAGCCTGCCCTGGCCGTCCCGACTGTTTTGGCAAAACTGGGCATTTCTCTTGTTTCCTCTTGCCAACGGATCACGAGTTGGGAAGAGCAAATTGGAAACATGCACAGTTTTGGCAAAAAAGTGGGATGAGCCCCCTAGCGGAGTGCGGAGGAACTTGTGGGGGGAGGAGGGGCAGTGGCAACGCTAGCCCAACGCGGGAGGACAGCAGGGGTCTCGGGCCGCTGTGCGCGCGGGATGGAAGAATGGGGCCTCGTGTTGACCCCGCACGGGTGGGTGGCAGGGGGGCTCAGGCTAGCCCACATGCTGAGGAAATAGGGGAACCTCAGGCTGTCCCTGTGTAGGTGGGAGGTAGGGTGCGTTCAGGCTGGCCCCACGTGTCGGGGGGGAGAGGAAGGGAGGTTTGGGGGTTGGGCCCCCCATGGGGGGTTCCGTTTTCCCTTTGAGAAAATATGGTCACTCTACTCTTCTACCTACCTACTGGGGTCATGATTAGAAAGTCACCATTTCCCATCGGTTCCCACTCAGGAGTATTGGAGATATCGCAGCATTTCTCTAGTGTTGGCAGGGCAGTCACTGCTGTATTGCAGGTGTCTCTGTGTGTAACTGCTGGGAACTGGTGACTTTTCAGAGGTGACCATTGTATTTCTAATAGGCCCATGGTGTCCAGGAGAGTCTCTCATTCTTAGAGTGATTCTCTCTGCACTTGCTCCTGCAGAATGATGTGGCTATACTTTTGGGATGAGCAATCGCTGGGATTTCACTCTTCACCCCAGTTCATTTCAGAATCAGACGATTTAAATTCCCTTTTTGTGCACTTCCTTCTAGAATTCACGGATTTGAGGCTGGTGAGCAACAGTGATTGTGCTGGGCGGCTGGAGGTTTTCTACAATGGGACATGGGGCAGTGTTTGCTCCAATCAGATGTCTGGAGTCACCCCAGCAATTGTCTGCAAACAGCTGAACTGTGGGGATAGAGGGCAGGTTGCAAGAGACTTTGCATATGGAGCAGGTTCTGGTCCCACATGGCTGGACCATGTTGCATGCAGTGAGCAGCACAGGTCCCTTTGGCAGTGCCCATCAGGCATATGGAAACAGCAGTCCTGTGATAACCGAGCAGAAGAGACCCATATTTCTTGCAGTGGTAATTCTGAAACTGTCTGTGCACACACCCACTCCATCGTTTACTCATTGAAGGTGATAGAATTTTGAATACTTTTCAGTAGAGACAGTTTTACATTCACAGTAGTGACAGACATATTTTCATTGTCAATTCTCAATATAGCACCTGGAAAACAAACAGGGGAGTTATTCATACAAGCTGTGTGTTACCCGGTGCAATCACCTAGTGAGAGCCTACAAATGCCCATAGGCTCGGGAACTTGGGGTGCAAGGGGTTAATCAGTTTGCATGGGGTCCCGGCTGCCGGCCCCGCGCTCCAATGCTGGTCCCATACACGGGGTCCCGCTGCTACCCCCGCAAGGTGTGGTCCCAGCCTGAGTCACCTTACCCCGATCCACAGCCCAGTCCTGGCCTCAACTCGAGGGAGAGGGAGCACAGACAGGGTAAGAAGGGTCAAGGTAAAAAGTTTGGGGACCGCTGACTTTCAGCACCCCAACTGTAAAAATTGTTCCAGCACCACTGCAAATGTCCTCCCATTAGCGAGCATCATTTGGGAATCTCTGTGGCTGTACTTTTGGGATGATCAATCAGAGATGGGCCCAATGTCAGTGAACAGGACGTGAGTGGTCATGCTGAGTGGTTGGAGCAGGAGTCACATCCAGTGGTTAGAGCAGGAGCTGGTAGCCAGAAATTGGAGCCAAGGGTCAGAGCCAGAGGCCAGAGCCGAAGGCAGAAATCGGAGCTCAGGGTCAGGACCAGGTTACCTGGAGCAAGGCAAGGGGTAAGTCTGGGGTCAAGGCAACAGCAAGACTGAACAAGACAGGAAAATGAGATATCTTAGCTGTGGGAAATGCTCTGAGCAGTTGCTGAATGCTGGTGTGGCTGCTGGACTCAAGAGCTGGACTGCTGACCACTCAGGCAGTATGACCAGTCAGGCAGCCTAATACAGTCCAGCGGCGATCGTTAAGTAGCCTGGAGACTAGCTCTGCTGCAGCCCCTGCTTCCTGACACCCAGGCTGTGAAATCTGGGTCAGGATCAAAATCCCCAAAAAGTGGGTCTGTGCGTGTAGGTGAGAGTCTGTTTCAGATCTAAAGTCTCATTTAGTCCTTGTAACCGGGGCGCAGACTCACCAGCGGCGCCTGCTGCTGGTTGTCCTTGGGATTTAGCGTTCCAGCCGCTGGAGCGCCCTCTTCAGGCTGGTGTCTCGCCTTGCTGCTGGCTCCCATGTCCCTCCCAGGACCCTGGTGCCCCTTTCACTGCGTGCTGCCCCCTGGCGGTACCCCACAGTTCTGGGTCTCCCCCTCCCAGGGGAACCCCCCCACCCACTATCCCTACCTCACCTCAGTCGTAGGCTTCTGCTACTCACCAGCTAGCCCCTGCATCCTGGGGCAGACTGCAGTATGAGCCACTCATCACCGGCAAGGTTGGGTTTGGACCTGCTGCCTCTGCCCACCCGTGGCTGCCCCTGCAACCCCCATACTTAATAGACCTTACCAGGCCTGCAGCTTTCCTAGGCTGGAGCTCCTCGGCTCCCTTGGCCTTTCCCCAGTCCTGCTCCAAACTGGATCCTCTATTCAGGTCTCTACAGCCAGGTCTCTCCATCAGAGCTAGAGAGTGTGGTCTCTCTTGGCATCTCAGAGCTAGAGGAACCTAGAGAGTGCTCTCTCTTGGCTTCTGGCTCACAGCCTTTATAGAGCCAGATGGGCCCTGATTGGGGCGTGGCCCCCAGCTGCGCCACTTCCCCCAGTCAGCTGGGGTTTTACTTCCTTCCCCAGCCCCAGCCCTCTGCAGGGCTTTTCCAACCCCTTCAGGGCTGGAGCGGGCGCCCACTTCCCATAACCCAATAGGTACAGTCCTCAATTATAATACCACTATTTCCTGTCTCTGGATCCTCACAACAATGTGGGTGTGTTTCAGCTGACAGATCTGTTTACCTTCAAACAGGGTCAAGAGCAGCTGTACACAGGGTGGATGGAACAGACTCAGATACCCTCAAACGCGCACACACGAGCAGCGAGCTGAATAAAGATTTCAACATCCAGAGAATCCACTGAGGAACGAATCCATTAGCTATGAAACAAAATAGATTTTAGATTTAAGTTTATAAAATTGCTGAAATTTAGGGGTTTAATACACAGATAAGCCCTACTCTCTCCTACATCATACACTCTTCTCGGTCCGTTCACTTAATCATTTTCTCTGCATAGGAGAAAAAGAGAAACCACCTCAGACCCTGTTTGCCGAATGCCCGAACTCGACAAGCTGCACAGGTATTTCTGCTTCTCACTGTCTCACTCTTGGTCCCGAAGGACTTTCCCAGCTGTCCCAGTAACATGTGAGGTTTCTGCATTTCCAGATCAGGAGAAGTTACGTGTCGTGGGAGGAGAGGACAGATGCTCGGGGAGAGTGGAGGTTTGGTACCGTGGCTCCTGGGGAACAGTTTGTGATGACTCCTGGGACATGGCGGATGCTAATGTTGTGTGTCAACAACTGGGCTGTGGATCGGCTCTATCTGCCCTGTGCGACGCTGCATTCGGCGAGGGGACTGGTCCCATCTGGGTGGAGAAGGTGAACTGCAGAGGGACAGAGTCGTCTCTCTGGGATTGTTGTTCCAAGCCCTGGGGTGAAAGTAACTGTGATCATAAGGAAGATGCTGCTGTGAATTGCTCAGGTGAGTGATAGGAGATGTTTCTGCTACATGCTGTAATTTTCTGGAAGGAGGATGGGTCCAATTACCCGCCCGCCCTTGGTCACAGGCCAGGCCCTCCCATCTCCTGTGTGCAGAAGCATTACGGATACTGTGGGGTGGAAGCTTTGTGGGACCAGATTGGCTCAGACATCAGCCCACATAACCCCTGCGTCCATCACAGACCCCAGTGTGCTGGTTTGTTACTAGTCAGCATAGGGGGACGTGGGCCCTAAATCACTAACATACAGACCCTGTGCTGCTCTGAGGGAGTTTGTAGAAGTGATGTCTGGAGATCTGAGGGGGACGCTACCCAGTGACAAACACATCAGCTCCCCCTCGCTCCAGACTCCAACTCTCCTCCCTTTCCCTTTGCAGGTGTGACAGAGACGACAGCATCACTGAGTAGAACAGGTAAAACATCCCCCGCTCCCATCAAGAGTTAAAATTTACCTGGTGCAGGGTCACAGAGGATGAGCTGCAAGCTGTAGCCTAAGGACAGGAGCTCCTTGCCATGAGTAAGCAGGGGAATGGCCCCGCTGTTGTGGGGAACTTTCCTGGCTTATAAACTACCCCAGTGAAATGGGCTAGCGAAGGGATCTGAGTCCTCGTTCCCCCTTCCTTTACCCAGAGGCCTGCCTGACGTCAAGGGCTCCCCTTCCACGCTCCTGTCTGGCAGAGTCCTCGTAACCCCGACAAGGCTGGGCCCAGGATTCCTGGGGCGTCGACCCCCAACCCTGCTGTGGTCACTTAGGGCAGGGGCTAAGGTGTCCCCACTCCCAGGTGCTCTCTCTGCACTGGATGCTTCCCTGACCCACTGACCGTTACGTGCAGTTCAAAGGAAATACAGTGTATTAAACAGCAATCGATTTAAAAAAAAATAAGGAAAAAGTGGGAAAGGTTAAAGGAAAACACGTCACCCTGTGTTTTCCCACCCTGTGTTTTCCCTGTGTTCACCCAGGACCCACCTTGTCCTCCTGACTCCCTGATTAGCCTGCCCGCCCTGTCAATCAGGCTGACTTGGGGCATTGGCCTCTCCCTATTGTTCCTGGGGACTGTCAGTCTCAGGGTCCTGCTTTCCTATCAACCCTTCCCCTTCCTTCTGCTCCTGGGAGCTAGCCAACCGAAACACCCCCACCGAGTTTTAGTAAGGGGCCAACAGTCCCCTTACACATGGCCTGTGAAATCTAGGGGCGAATGACATCTGGGTGGGAGCTGCAGGCCATGCTGAGCCAGAGGATTCCTGTCTGCTGGCTCCAGCTGACAGGGCAGGGCCCATGATTTAAACAGCAGCCTGTGAGCTGCCCCCATGGCACACAGACTGTGTCCCAGCCCGTTACCCTGCTGTCCTGGGCCCTGCAATGGGTGACTGGGGAGCTCCCTGGGCCTCCTGGACTCCCACAGGATAATCTCTCCCTCTTCCATGTTCATTTCCATCCAGCTCCCCCGCGCCGCCCTCCGACCGACAGTGGAAGAGTCACGGTGCCCGTGGTCATCTGCATTATTCTGGGAGCCCTGCTCTGCCTGGTCTTAATCATTCTGGGGGCGCAGGTGCGAAGTGCCAGGGCAGAGCGCAGAGGTGGGTCCTGCTTGGTGTCACTGTGTGAAATGCCTCTGAAATAGCAGGTGGAGCTGTGCCTAAGGGGGGTGGGGCGTTGGCAGTGTAGTGGAAGGTTAAATTGTATTATACTGTTCAGCCACAAAGTGGTGTTGCATGTAACAACTTACATTCGCTAACCTCAGCCATGCCTGGCAGAGCATAAAGGGATCTTATTGTGAACACATAGAATCATAGAATATCAGGGTTGGAAGGGAGCTCAGGAGGTCATCTAGTCCAACCCCCTGCTCAAAGCAGGACCAATCCCCAATTTTTGCCCCAGATCCCTAAATGACCCCCTCAAGGATTGAACTCACAACCCTGGGTTTAGCAGGCCAAAGCTCAAAGCACTGAGCTATCCCTCCCTGCAACATCTGTTGAGTATCTCTCCAGTAAGGAAGCTCTGTAGCCAGTCCATGACTAGTACAGAAGCCTGACCTGCTTATAGCAGCCTTGCCACCTACCATGTCCAAGGTGTATGTGACATGGTGCCCGAAGTTAAGCAGTGCCAGAGGAGAAGAAAAACAGAAGGAAGAGAGCAACAGAAGTTGTAGACAGAAGGAGGAGCAATGAAGGATGCAGACAGGGAAAAAAAAGCAACACAGGTTGCAGGATTTCATCAACATCCCCCTCTTCGTTGACCAGAAAACTTCAGCTTTGACAAACCTTCACAACTGACAGACTAGAAGCAGCATTTTGCAAGATTTCAGATTGCTACAAAACTCCATAAGGAAACTGAAGCTATACAGGTATGGTGATTACTTTGTGCTGTTTGGAAGCAAGCAGAGCATTTCTTTCAATCCTTTGATTTTCCTGAAGACAGGCACAAAGATGACTGTGAAAGGGTTCTGGCTTTGTTTGATGCGTACTTTATACACTGGAACCTCAAAGTTACAGAACTGACCAGTGAACCACACACCTCATTTGGAACTGGAAGTACGCAACCAGGCAGCACCAGACACCAAAAAAAAAAAAAAAAAAAAGGAAATACAGTACAGTAGTGTCTTAAATGTAAACGACTAAAAAAATTAAAGGGAAAGGTTGAAAAAAAGATTTGACAAGGTAAAGAAACTGTTTCTGTGTTTGTTTCATTTAAACTAAGATGGTTAAAAGCAGCATTTTTCTTCTGCATAGTAAAGTTTCAAAGGTGTATTAAGTCAATGTGCAGTTGTAAACTTTTGAAAGAACAACCATAACATTTTGTTCCGAGTTATGAATGTTTCAGAGTTATGAACAACCTCCATTCCAAGGTGTTTGTAATTCTGAGGTTCTACTGTACCCTCAGAGAAATGTGGTTTATGAAAGGGCATGTTTTCACCAGAGAATTTAAGGACTAGGGGAAAATGTTGAATAGTTTATAAGAGCTCTGCATGCCTTGGCTGAAAACTGTGATTCAGGAACAGCAAACATGAAAACATCAGAGAGAGGCTGGTTATTGGGTTAACAGATAAAAATCCTTCACAGGAGCTACAATTCAAAACAGACTTCACCCTACACACTGCTATTCAAATGGCAAAGCAATCTGAGCTCATGAGACAGCAAAACCCAGAGCAACTTGCCAAACTTGAAAAACAAGAAACTAGCTTAGAAGCTGTTAACAAACGCAGCCTGAATGAAACAAGTTAATACCATGAAATTGGTGAGGTAAAGAGGGAGAACTCCCTGGCTAAGAGGAACAAATTCCACTCAAACATTCAGGATATATTAAATGCACGAAACGTGGACGTTTTGCAGTTGTTTGCCACATGAACGCAGTCAGGGAATTGATTCATATTCCAGACAGACAATCAAGAGCTATTGTTTCTTGGATCTATCCTGTGTGAAGATACAGAGCCTGCCTGGAGAGTGAAACTGATCATTCAGAGAAACACTATTGACTTAAAATGGACTTAGGAGCAGATGTAACAGTCATCTCAGAAGTGCCTTACAATCACCTTCAACCCCTCCCAGAGATGAAGTTACCTGCCACAGCTCTGACTAACACTGGAGGCATTCTGAATTGCATGGGACAGTTCACCACAGAAATCTCTTTCAAAGAGAAAAACTTCTCATTCAGAGTGCATGTGATCAAAGGATCAAAGACCAACAGCGTTCCCCACCTCAGTGTGGCAGCCATGATGGGCCTCATGAGAAAAGCGGAAGAACTTGAAAGAGGGATAGTTGAAAGGAGACCCAGTACAAATAAACTCAAGATAAAATGCTGGAGCATACAGTGTACCTCAGAAAGAACAATCAACAGAGCAAACTCTACAGATGGCAGATGGAGAACAAGAGGAAGAAAACTCAGAGATTCCAAACAGGCCTCAGGCAGTCATTGCTGCTGATGGAAAGCCAGATGACCAAGTTGTTACGTGTTTGGGTTGGGTAATTAGAAAACTAGTACCACTGAGAGATGTTAGGGCTTTTTCCCTCACCCCTCTCTTGGTTCTTATCACGCAAACAGAAAGCAGAAGACCATAGTCCGAGTGCAGGCAATGCAATGTTTAGTGGGGATAATCAGGCAAGCATATCCATAGCTTTGTATTCCAAAGAGTTTTCCCTGTCCTTTTTCCTAGCTTCTTTTTCTTAGCAGGTTTAATTATATCCCTTCGTCCCACCCCATACAAATTATGGTCCCACCCCTTACAATTTATGGTCATGTTCCGTTTTGGAGGATCGTAGTATGGGGACTTTGGTACCACCTCTTTTGTACCCTACGGGTTGGGTAAGGAGTAAGGTTATGTTTCAGCCAGGGTCAACCTTTTCTCTGGCTTTTTAGTGTTTCTTATGTTTGCCCACACCCCCCTTGTCCCTCCCATGTGGTTGCTTGACCTTGCCTTGAGATAAGGGTCGAGGCAGTCTTCAAGTGTACACTTGCATACTAAACTCCCACCATACCCAGCAACACTTTAACTCTTTTCCTTATTTCTTTTCATTGTGCTATAAACCCCATCTGGAAGCAACACACAGTGTTTTCATTCTTTGTTCATACATATTCATAAGGAGGATATAAAAGTATCAAAAGTCAAACCCAAAATTTTATCCTAGGCTAAGAGACAAACCTATATACTAACAAGAGACACTTAATAGACTGATCTGTGCTAAACTGTAAAGATACCATGATAACGTAAATGTTGTAAATGGTAGGAATGTAGAACGCAAAGGGGGAGACGTAATGGAAGGCTAAACTGTATTATATTATTCATCCACTATGTGACACTGTGTGTAACATACCTTGTTTAAACTAACTTCAGCCATACCTGTCAGAGTATTAAGGTATCTTACGCTGAACACATCTGGTGTGTACCTCTCTTGCACGGAAGCTCTGTAGCCAGTGCATGTCTGGTTCAGAAGTCTGGCCTGCTAGTAGGAGCCCTGTAACCTGCACAAGGTGTACATGTCAGGGAG
>NC_057849.1:212653188-212654928 GCF_015237465.2 Chelonia mydas | reverse complement strand
GGCTTTCTGAAATCTAAATACACTATAGCCCCTGGATCCCCCTTGTCCACATGTTTGTTGACCCCATCAAAGAATTCTAGTAGATTGGTGAGGCATGATTTCCCTTTACAAAAAACATGTTGACTCTTCCCCAACAAAATATGTTCATCTATGTATTGGGATAATTGTGTTTTTTACTATCGTTTCAACCAGTTTGCCCGGTACTGAAGTCAGGTTTACTGGCCTATAATTGCCAGGCTCACCTCTGGAGCCCTTTCTAAAAAATTGGCGTCACATTAGCTATCCTCCAGTCATTTGGACAGAAGCTAATTTAAGTGATAGGTTACAAACTACAGTTAGTAGTTCTGCAGTTTCACATTTGAGTTCCTTCAGAACTCTTGGGTGAATACCATCTGGTCCTGGTGACTTATTACTGTTTAGTTTATCAATTTGTTCCAAAACCTCCTCTAATGACACCTCAATCTGGGACAGTTCCTCAGATTTGTCACCTAAAAAGAATGGCTCAGGTTTGGGAATCTCCCTCACATCCTCAGCCGTGAAGACCGATGCAAAGAGTTCATTTAGTTTCTCTGCAATGGCCTATTTGTCCTTGAGTGCTCCTTTAGCATCTCGATCATCCGATGGCCGCACTGTTTTTTTAGTAGTCTTCCTGGTTCTGATGTACTTAATTTTTTTTTTGCTATTTCTTTTTGAGCTCAGGGAGATTAGAGAGATTATTAAAATAAAAAAAACCTCAATAATAATGGGAGATTTCAACTATCCCCTTATTGACTGGGTACATGTCACCTCAGGACGGGATGCAGAGATAAAATTTCTTGACACCTTAAATGACTGATTCTTGGAGCTGTTAGTCCTGGAACCCACAAGAGGAGAGGCAATTCTCGATTTAGTCTTAAGTGGAGCACAGGATCTGGTCCAAGATGTGATGATAGCTGGAACACTTGGTAATCGTGACCATCATATAATGGAGATCCCTCCCACGGAGAGGTATCCTCAGTGCGAGAGGATACCACAGCACCATCTGGAAGGAGGGTCCCAAGTATGGGATCATTTTCCTCT
Organism: Chelonia mydas; assembly: GCF_015237465.2. Lineage (NCBI taxonomy): Eukaryota > Metazoa > Chordata > Testudines > Cheloniidae > Chelonia > Chelonia mydas. The sequence continues at coordinate 212,653,869 of NC_057849.1, read as the reverse complement.
GCTCCAGTTGAATGTTCTCCTTACCTGAGACTTTCATCCTCTACAACAGCACGGAGGCTGTCAGAACGGGCGTGGAACCATTCTACTGCGTCCCAGAAAGTCTCATCTATGTACCTCCTGTCTCCCTCAGCTCCTCCAGTTCAGCCACTATGGTCTCCAAAGCCTGCACATGGTCTCTGAGGGCCAGGAGCTATTTGCACTGAATGCACACAAACATCATAGAATCATAGAATATCAGGGTTGAAAGGGATCTCAGGAGGTCATCTAGTCCAACCCCCTGCTCAAAGCAAGACCAATCCCCAATTAAATCATCCCAGCCAGGGCTTTGTCAAGCCTGACCTTAAAAATATCTAAGGAAGGAGATTCCACCACCTCCCTAGGTAACGCATTCCAGTGTTTCATCACCCTCCTAGTGAAAAAGTTTTTCCTAATATCCAACCTAAACCTCCCCCACTGCAACTTGAGACCATTACTCCTTGTTCTGTCATCAGCTACCACTGAGAACAGTCTAGAGCCATCCTCTTTGGAACCCCTTTCAGGTAGTTGAAAGCAGCTATCAAATCCCCCCTCATTCTTCTCTTCCGCAGACTAAACAAGCCCAGTTCCCTCAGCCTCTCCTCATAAGTCATGTGTTCCAGTCCCCTAATCATTTTTGTTGCCCTCAACTAGACTCTTTCCAAT